>NC_136482.1:32635779-32638279 GCF_053919585.1 Euprymna scolopes
ACTTTTGGGAATCATCTTTAAGAAACGGCTTTCTATATAAATTCTACATAAAAATAACATTCATATATTTGTATATTCATATATATATTCATATATATATATGAATATATATATATGAATATTTATATTCATATATGCATATAATTATATGCATATATATGCATGTATATAAAAACATAAGTATAAATAAGTGGAATGTACTAAATAAACACGCATACACGCATATATATGTGTATGTGTGTAGGTGGAATAATGACACCTGCTATGTTTTGGTGAAAACGCAGGAATCAATGGACGATCAAACATATGTAATAAAAATATATGCTCTTACGTACATGATAGTACATAATCGAGCCTTCTGGCTATTTTTCATATACTAAAACCACAACATTATAATATATAAGGTGATTATATATATATATATATATATATATATATATATATATATATATATACATATATATACATACGTGTGTGTGTGTATATATAGATATACGCGTATATGTATACACATTTACATATATATATATACGTATATACATATATACATATATATACATATATATACATACGTGTATATATACACATTTATATATATACATATATATATATATATATATAAATAGGTATATATATATATACATACGTATGTACATATATATATGTACATGGGTATACATACGTATATATATACACATACATACATGCATACATACATATATATATATATACATACAGATATATACATATACACATATATATACATACGTATATATATACATATATATGCATATATATATACATATGTATATATATACATATACTTATATATATACATATGTATATATATGCATATACTTATACATATATACATATATACATATATACATATATACATATGCATATATATACTTATATATATATGTATATATATAAATATATATATATATATAAACATAGTCGTAAGTGGATTAAAAACTTTATTACGACAACAATAAACGGATTTACTTTTATATTGGCCATTACATCTCACATGAGAGAGTAATTTAAAACTTTTGATAATATTTAGCATATTTTTGGAAAAATTTGGTTTCTCATTCTTGATAAACATTTTAAAGTCACAATAAATTCGCGCAAAAGAGGTGTTTTACAATTGATGAATTGAGGTATAAATAAGTTCATATATGTATATAAAAAAAATTATATGTACAAGAGATATTGAGACAATCTGATATCATATAATTTTCTCTATCATTAAATCACAGCCCCGGATGTAGAGTTGATTAAAATCTGAGCCCTAAGCACAGAAAATGGAGTGAGAATAAAGAAGAGAATGAAGAAGAAAAAGAAGAAGAAGATGATGAAGAAGAAAGAGTGGACAAACGAAGAAGAAAAGAGGGAAAGAATATGAGGAAAAGGTGAAAAAGAAAAAGAAGTACAAAATAGATCAGAATGATAGCAAGGGGCGAAGAAGTAAAAGAAGAATAAGAAAACAAAAGAGTAATAATAATAATAATAAAAAAAGAAAAATCGGGCACAGGAAGAAGTGTGTTGGAGAAAGAAGAAAGATTGATAATTAGGAGGAAGAAGAAATAAAAAAAAATGGGGACTAGTAGTAGAGTGGCTAAGTGAATAGGAAAGAAGGATTATAAGAATAAAAATAATAAAAATGGAGAAAAAAGGATGGTGGGGAAGGATACAAAGTAGAAAACTAAGAGAAAAGAAAATATGCAAAAATTATAAAAGAAGAAGAAAGAGAACAAAATGGGAGAGAAAGAAGGAGAAAAATAATTGATCGACACAAAAGAAAAGAGAAAGCTAATGTTATAAATAGCCAGATAAAGAAATATAATATCTATGCATACATACATGCATATATATATATATATATATATATATATATATATATATATATATATATATATATATATATATATATATGTTGAAAAGAAATGACAAAAGGTCTATATTCCATATTCCAAGATATTCATGTTACTATATATACATACATATATATATATGATATATATATATATATATATATGATATATATATATATATATCGTATATATATATATCATATATATGGTATATATATGTGGTATATATATATATATATATATGATATATATATATTATATATATGTGGTATATATATGGTATATAATTATATATATATCGTATATATATATATATATATATATATATGGTATATAATTATATATACATAATATATATATATATATATATATATATGGTATATAATTATATATATATGATATATATATATATATATATATATGGTATATATATGGTATACATATGGTATATATATGTATATATATATGGTATATGTATATATATATATGGTATATATATATGGTATATATATATGTATATATATATGGTATATATATATATTATGTATATATATATGGTATATATATATATGGTATATATATGTATATATATATGGTTTATATATATATATATATGGTTT
>NC_136482.1:32643279-32715779 GCF_053919585.1 Euprymna scolopes
TATTTTTATTATTATTATTATTATTATTATTATTATTATTATTATTATTGATTTTAATTTTCATTTTTTCGTATTTTAAAGAAAAAAAAAATCTGAAAATAAACATGCCAGATAATGATCCATGAACAGATAACCCAAAACGTTTTCTCATGAAAACAAATTTTCTGGGGCTAAAACTTAGTAATTGTCCCTTTTTTGTAAGAACATGTGTGCTTAGCTTCATTATTTTTTTTTTTTAACTCTAAATACAGTAGGCACCTCATATTTCGATTGCGCTTACCCAGGAAAAATGATATCATCACAATTTTAGTAGAACATCAGTTCTTTGATAAACTAACTTTGAAACACTGTAAACAATTTCTGACCTCACATTTATTATTATTATTATTATTATTATTATTATTATTATTATTATTATTATTATTATTATTTATAACGAGTTGTAAAGTTGGGAGAACATTTAAAAATTAAAAAAAAAAATTTAGTTAATGATATTGACACGTGCATGAAATAGACAAACATTGATGATTTTAGACAAGCTTGAACCAATCATCGCATTTAAATTACAAAGATAAAACAATAAGGTAAATCGAGATCGGGTTATCGATAATTGATGAATTATAAGTAAGTATATTGATAGAGTATGTAAGTGTGTTCTTCGTTATTTGCCATACTTTTAATTCTGTCAACCACATTACGATGATGCGCGTGCGCGCGCACACACACACACAACACACACACACACACACACACACACACTCTCTCTCTCTCTCTCTCTCTCTCTCTCTCTCTCTCTCTTTTCTCACACACACATACACAGACACAGGAAAACAAATAAAACACAGAAATACATAACCAAACTCAAGAGCTTTATCAAACTACTATACTTTGCCTAACTACTATTTTTCTCCTACCCCTCTACCCCCAAACATCCCAAAGATTTTCAAAATTGTTTTTCTATCAGTTTTAGTTAAGTAGTTAAGTTGATATGATCAACCGATGAATTTGGATTTCGAACGAGATTACAGCTTAAACATGTATGCACTTATATATAAATAAAGGAATTTATACTATATATAATATTTAATACGCATGAGCACGTGCACACACATACACACACGTATATATATATATATATATATATATATATATATATATATATATATATATATATATATATATATATATACCACATGCACATATGTGTATGTATACTATGTATTCTATAACGGAACTCACACCCCTGACACATATTTGTATATATTTATGTAATACTCATACGTTTAGACAAAATCGTTTTTCTAAAGCATTGAAAATAGTCCATTACATTGCATGAAATTGAAAGAGATATAATTACTGCGTGTCAGATTCTTTTCAACAATAACAATAAAATTCATCTTTCTTTGAAAGAGAGAATATTTTTTCTTTTTTTTCTTCTCACATTTAAAGTAAGAAAAGGGAACATGTATTATTGTTTTCAGTGTTTATGTTTTTATCCCTATTTTTTTAATTTGGAAGAATATGTCAAATATCTACGAATTTGGAAAAATAATTGTATTCATAGACGCAAACAAATGCATAATCAGGAATTAAAATTACACAATTATTTAAATGTATAAAAAAGTATTAGATATTGCGAAATTTATGGAATAGAATTAAATTATTGAAACCGTAACAATTTGATATAATGTTATTTTCGACGTAAGCTTTTTTCTGATATCACAAATTATATGAAGTCATTCTTTCACATTACAGATATATAATGAACTCATAAAAGAATACTTAAAATCAATATGTTTACGGCCTATCTTATTCCACGTTTTAAGCACATCTGATGAAGGTATTTAACTCGAAATATTATATGCTTATACGTTCCCCAACATAAACGGACATTGATGATTTGCATTAAAAATACTAACAAAATGATATTAAAAGGAACACAAAATAAAACTCTAGTTCACGTTTGCATTCGTCTTGTATTTAATCTCGCTTATATTCAATATATAACCACATTGCAATCATCTCATATATATATATATATATATATATATATATATATATATATATATATATATATATATATATATATATATATATATATATATATACGACACAATCGCGTTGACACACCAGTTCTCGCCAGATCACCGAAGTTAACAAACGCGTAGCCTGGCCAGTACCAGATGGGTAACCATTTGGGAAGACCAGGCACTGTATGTACCGCACCGAGTCGTAGAAATGTCCAGGTTGGTATCTGGGACGCATTTATTCACTGGGAGAGATGCAACCCCCAATAACAAATAAACGACCCGGATGTAAGCGTGACACGCAAAAGGACATACACGCCATCGTATTAATATATAGATAATTAAATATGTTGAATAGCAACACAAATGCAATCATATTTCGATCATAAATCTCATCATTATATTGAGTAGCCTAGGAATAAGGTTGGTATCATTTATTAGGGTCCTTATGTTCATCCCCTATCTTTCTTTCTTTCTTTCTTTCTTTATCTCCCATCTCCTTCTCTCTCTCTCTCTCTCTCTCTCTCTCTCTCTCTCTATATATATATATATATATATATATATATATATATATGTATATATATATATAACATTTGTGCTTATATATTTATATATTTATATATACATATAATTTAAATGAACGTTTATATATTATTGCATAATACAACTCTTGCACACACAAAAACATAACAAATAATTTACGTATGTTCATTTAGCTGCTCTGTGGGAAATTAGACACAAAGTCAGGTTGGTTTTGAAAAGCCAGTGCACTAAGTGTACAGCACTCTTGCATGTGCAAAATACTTTAGAAACTCCAGCTACATTCAGGACACTTGAGGAAATTAGCAATAAAATAACCCCCTTTCAGAGAGAAAGCAAAGCCTGTGAGGATACATCACCCCGACAGCAACCAATTCACTGTCAGACTGATTGTACGAGAAATACCTACTGAAACTGTGTCATGTATTGAAACTTAATTTGTAGAGATTATATATACAGGCTGTTCAAAAAGTCACTGAAGGGTTGAAAATCTTTGTCATTTTATCATTAATGATTATATTTTTCTTTATTTCAGATATTTTACAGATAATAATTTAAAAAATTAATCAGGGATCATTAGAACATTGAACAACGTACGAAAGTTGTGAAATTGTTTTACTAAAGTCAAGGGTCGGTTGTTTTGACTCAAAGAGCTCATCGACTACACTTTCATGTAAGAGTTCAAGTCACAACACAATTCGAAACATTGCGCATCAATTTGACGGCCCAGGAGCTGTACGTGATCATCCGCGAGCTGGCAGACCTCGAAAACGTCATCACAAATCAGGAACGAAATAAGGGAGTTCAATCGCAATCCAGAGATTCTGCAATCTGTCATGAATAATGCTTTGGAAAGAGCACAAATATGCGCAGCTGAAAATGGGCAACATTTAAAAGATATTATTTTTCATGAATAAAGATTATTTGAATTTTGCATATTTCATAAAATCTACCAATGTCTCAGTCAGATTGTGTTAAAATTACGAAAAGATATCATAAAAAATCAAGAATCTATTCAAATTCAAAACCCTTCAGTGACTTTTGGACACGCAAAAGTAAAAAAATTCTAAATTTAAGCAATAAATACTATTATCTGTAATTGTAGGCTTTTCGGTAAAATTTATTCTGCCTATTATGAATTACATAACCTGTTTAAGGTAAATAACGACTAGGAGAAAAACTATGCATTTGGCTAACCCGACGGTTTGTTTAATTACGGGATTAACTATAATAAGAAATTATTGAGCAAAACGTTTCAATAATTTTTGCAGTTTATATATAAACACGCGTTTGCAGATTTCTTTGAGCTAACACTTTCTTATAATCATTTTATAAATAGACTCTTCCGAATTCTATTAGAACTTTGGCTGGTTTTCATTTTGAAAAAGTGTAGTCAAAACTAAGATGGCAGCTTAAAAACTTACGTTGGATAAAATGTCTGTTGGAGAATTTTTTTTTATTATTTTCTTTAAAATATTTTGGATTTATCATTTTCCATATCTTTACTAAATAGCTACGTTCTTTTCATTTTTAAAAATCTGTGTTGACCTTTTTTTACTGACAGCTGTTTGTCTTTGAAGAGCTGCTTGATGAAATTAGGACAATATGTCATCTTACGATGACGAAACATGTGTAAAAAATAACGAAGAAAATATAGGAATTTGACTAAAACACATTTTAATTAACAATATAAAAAAAATAAACAAAAATTATGATTGTGAGCTGATTTTTTTACTATTTTTTTCTATATTTTTACATTTTGATGTAACTTACCAATAAAAATAAACAAAGGGCAGGTAACTCTCCCACCGCTTAAGTAAGCGAAACAATTAAATACAATAGAATCGCTATAAAAAAAATTACACAAAAAAAAACAATAGATCATATACACACACACACATATATATATATATATATATATGCCTGCAAACAATTTTAAAATTTACATTGACATATTTTCTTATATATACGTAATATTTTGGTCAATGGTAAAGTGCCTAATGATAAGAACAGATACTACACTTTAATCTAAAACAAAAGGCAATAAAATATTATATAATTTAAAATCAATGAAAAATTAATTTATTACTGTATCATTGTTTAATGTGGTTGGAAGTGTATATAGGTTCTACCCCCCCCCCCTTTTAAGGTGATGGGTAATTTTCTCATGTATTGCATCATACGTTGTGGAAGGGAGGTAATAAAGTATTTGTTATAAAACAATCTTTCTGGGAACTACAGAGGAGAAAATAGATTATTGTATTACCTATTCTGATCCGTCTTTACTTTCCTCTAAAGTAACAAACGAGTACTGTTATCTATATTTAGCAGGTACTGCTCGGGTAAAATCCTTAGATGAAAACAATATAGTCATGTTTACCATTTCTTAAATATGATAATTAGAAATTTGTTTGTAATTTCCACTTATTTTATTAATGACCTCCATTGGCAATTTTTCTCCATCCAAGCAATGCTCTGGCGCAGTTAACTTACAATAACAGTGAATAATTTATAAAAACAAAAGCAATGTTAAAGGTATGTAACATATTACTTTCTTAGTAATGAAATTAATGGTCCAGTGGGATGCACCATCGAAATCTGATTGCATTTCTGTAGCAATTATGCTCAATATATATATATATATATATATATATATATATATATATATATATATATATATATATATATATGTATAGTCTACATTATTTTATATATGTATATACACACTTGGATACTTTATTACTGTTTTCTGATATATATCATACTTACAATATATTTATATATAGAAATGTACACGAAACATTATACTCGAGAAGTTTTTGGGACAAAAATGGGCATTTTATATTTTTATACTATACAGATAATTTATATACAATTTAAAACATGCATATATCTTTCTAAGTAATGCAATATATATATATATATATATATATATATATATATATATGTAGAACCAACTTCTCAAAATCGGAACCGAGCCTTATCAAGGGAGCAGAACTTTTAAATATATAAACTCACTACATTGTCAGATAAAGGTCTTTAAAAAAAATTTTTTTTTTTATTTTATTATTATTATGATGATGATAATAATAATAATAATAATAATAATAGTAATAATAATAATAATAATAATAATAATAATAATAATATAGGTGATTATTTTAATACTTTACTGAAGTTTCATTGTATATACAATCTTCGAAAGTGTTAATAATTTTTAGAAGGTCTTCGTAGTATCATTCCTTATTGATATGACTTTGTTTTCCTTTTCTTTGTCTGCGGTCTTAAATTGATTTTCTTTCGATTTTGAGATGTTGGTTTTCTTGTTTATTTCTATATTCAACAATACACACACACACGCGCGCATATATATGTATGTATATACATACATATATTTGTTTACATATTCAACTATATATATATATATATATATATATATATATATATATATATATATATATATATATATATATATATAATATTCTGTGTCGCTTAATTGCCATATATATTTTTATAACTTATATATATATATATATATATATATATATATATATATATATATATATGTATATATATATATTCATTTATTACTGATATTACAGAAGTTCAGATCAAATTAACATGGTTTAAATCTGGGGGTGCATCATATTGAAAAATAGTGTTTAATTTTTTAAAGTCTATTTCTCTTTATGAACGTAGTGCTATCCAGTTATCTTCTGTCATATTTTTCAATACGAGTCTTCAAAACTATCAGACTACGTTGATTTGTATCTGACCTTCTGTAATATTATTGATAAACAATATTATGTTCTGATTTTAAACAATCGAGCACTCGGTCTACTCTTTCTACCAAAACCAAGTATTATATATACCCCCCCCCACACACGCGCGCGCACACACACACACACACACACACACACACACACACACACATATATATATATATATATATATATATATATATATATATATATATAAGTAGACCGTAGTATTGGCAAATTATATTAATCAAAAATACAGACAGGCACGCTGATTGATAGACAATAATTTGATAGAAAAATTATGGACATTGTTTTTTGTTTCCTTTTATAAAAAAAACGTAACATACAAAAACACAAAACGTTTTAATAGTCAGGGTAACTATAAGTATTAATCGCCTACGTCGAATATTTTAAGTTCTTTTTATTATGTCGAGCCGTCTGAAAAAAGAAAGAATACAAAGAAAGAAAGGTTCTTTGATACGACTTGGGGTATTTTCCCTTAGTTGAGCAGCACAAATTAACTGTAATACTTGACTTTTTTAATATATAATTTAAGCCAAACTCTATTATCGACAGTTGGAAAGTACTAAACTTACTTCCGATTTTCTACAAGGCAGTCAACAAGTAACCGTTTCATTTAAACATTGATATATACTAAAAAATGTTCGGAATATGCTGACTTTGCACGTCTTCAAAATTTCAAAGTTATTTTGAGGGATTTAAACTGTCGATGATAAAGTTCAAATAAAATATTATTTTCACATTTGCATTCTCTTAAGATAGATCCACAGTACTCAAAGGTGGGCCGAGAGGCCCTCTTTTAACTGGTTACTATGTTGAAATGTAGGGCTGCTTCAAAGCCAAAGAAAACCGTGGATATTTGAAGGTGCACCCGTCGTATTAAAGACCCGAAAAATACACAAAGCAATAATTTAAAATAATTACAAAAAAGAAAAAAATAATGATTAAAAAAAAAACAAACAAACATTTCCCGAACCCCGTCCCCAGGAGATGACTTGGGGTAAGGTTTCCGACGATGCAGATGAAGTTTTTTTTTTATTTTGGGGAGGGGGGTTGACGGTGAGCGACTGAGGGCGCCCCCTCCGGTTTGAAGCCATCTACACCTGATCTCCTGATCCTCCGTTTATTCGGACGTTGGTTTTCTTGGATTTACCTGTTTTTTTGCGCTTCTTCTCCGGTACGGGCGTCAACAGGTACTTGAATCGCTAAAAAAGGGAGGAAATATATTTATTCATTTATTTAGTATTTATTATATACGGGCATTGGTTTTCTTCGATTTGCCGGTTTTCTTTCTTCTCTTCTCCGGGACGGGCGTAATGAGATATCTGAAACGCTACAAGAAAAAAAAAAAAAAAAAAAAAAAAAAAAAAGACAGAAAGAGAAAGATGTACATTCACTGAGACATGGACCGGGGGAGAAAACAAAATGGCGCAGAAAGAAATACTGGATTGTAAAAGAAAAAATCTGGCATACCAGAAGAGTAAATGGTACTTATTCACTCTTTTAAACCAGACGTAACTCAGCGTTCGGCCCGGCTTTTCCCCGGAACACGACGTCAAGAGCTCGGGTTTAGCTTCTGTCTGACGTAAGATGATGATCAGTTAATAAAAGTTTGTTTCAGTTTTACTTCATAAAACGAAAAAAAATACTTGACAAAAAAAAAAAAAAATTCATGAATTTGAAAAAAAATGCTTAAAAATTATTTTTTTCATATAGTTAATGAAAATTAAAAATTACGGTAGGTTTTTGTTTATTTTCTGTTAATGTTTCTTCAGTTAAAATTTTACTATTTTCTTTTACGTAGCGTTGTTATGACTTCATCGACAACGCTCGGCGTTATCCGGCTGTTGACGTCATGCTCCGGAAAAAGCCGAACGAACACTGAGTTACGTCTGGTTCAAAGGATGCATAAGTACCGAGTAAACGACTTAAGGTCAACAGAAAATGTGCTCTGCTAGATTCAAGAACTGAGTCCAGCAGAATATATATATATATATATATATATATATATATATATATATATATATATATATATATATATATATATATATATATATATATATATATATATATATATATATATATACTTCCCATTTTTGGGTTGCTTACTCATCTGGTTCGCCACTTTAGTACTAATTTTTATTTATTGATTGATTAAATTGTTAGGTCGAAGTACAGAATAGTTAACCCCCCCCTCCTCACTACACAAGTTAAGAATGGCTTTCTAAATAATAAAGTGAAATATATAAAAATGCCTTATTTTATTTTTCTATTCTACGAACGGGCGTAATGAGATATCTGAAACGCGTGACTGAAATTCAGCAGCAGACGATGTTCTGTCAGGTTCAATTCCTTATATTAACCCATTAGGTTTCACTGCCCTCTGAATAAGGTACCAAATAATTATTTTAAGAAAATCAATAAGATGGTAAGATGGTATATATATATATATATATATATATATATATATATATATATATATATATATATATATATATATATATATATATATATATATATATATATATATATATATATATATATATATATATATATATATATAAAAAAAAAAAAAAAACAAAAAAACTGTTTATATCTTTTCTGTATTTATTTCCTGTGTATGATGCAATAATCACGTTGACACACCGGTTCTCGTCAGATCACCGAAGTTAAGCAACGTTGAGCCTGGCTAGTACCAGATGGGTGACCATTTGAGAATTCTAGGCGCTGTATGTGCTTTCCGCTTATCTCTTGTTTCCAGTCGTCCTGAACCTCCACTTGCCACTGGTATTCAACAATGTCGATTCAGGAGAGGTATGGTTGGCGATTGCGGAACTCTTGCCACAAAAATTTCCCGCGCAGGCACCCTTACCGACGGTATCCATAGTCTGTCAAGACTGAAGGAAGCCTTGATGATGCAAAAAAATCTTTTGACAAAAAAAAAAAAGGAAATGTTTCTTTCAAAAGCACGTAATTTTTAACCGAGCCTTTATATATATAAGTGAAAGTGTCTGTGTGTGTGTGTACATTTCCCTACGCAATAACTCTGTCAATTTTAAGCCTACAGATTCGAAATTTGATATACAGGGTACTGAGATTTGGGAAAATCGATGATTGGTTTTCAGCCAGACATTTGGCTGTTAAGGGGTAAAAGTTCAACCATTTGACCTTTGAGAACTCTACCAAACTCATGCTAGTATATCTATATATCTATAAAAATGAAAGTGTGTGTGTGTGTGTGTGTATTTCCATACGCAATAACTCTGACAATTTTTAGTCTACAGACTCGAAATTTTATATACAGGGTACTGAGATTTGGGAACATCTTTGTGATCGGTTTTTGGTCAGAAATTTGGCTGTTAAGGGGCCAAAGGTCAACGATTTGGCGTTAGAGAACTCTACCAAACTCTTCCGACAATTTTAGGTCTAAACACTTGAAATTTTAGATATAGGTTCCTTGGACATGGATCTAACTTGATTAGAGCTTTAAACAATTAATGTTAAGGTGTCATAATAGAGGTCAAAGTTAAAAGAATTGCCCTTTTTTGCTCAGCATAATCCTTACACGGGCACCCATGCTAGTATATATATATATATATATATATATATATATATATATAATTATAAAACTCAAATGACCTTGTAACGAGTGATGTAACCCACTTTCCGGTTTACGACATCCGGTTGTGCATGCGCGCATAAACATTAACCCATAACAACGTAAACAGATAAACACAAATCACTTCTTTTGCAGATTTTGACCTGCGCACTGAAATATTAACGTTATTATTTCGAAATTATTATTTAACATGGGAAGAGTGGGGGTGTTTTGCAACTATTCTTTATTACAATTATACTGTCGCTATTTTCTTACAACTACACAACTTTAACCCGTTGACAAACACAAGAACAGTTGTAGTAAAGCCAAGACTGCTACTACTACTATTACTACTACTATTCTCTATCCGTCCCTTTTCCTTCCTTCCTTCTTTTTTTATTTTTTCCTTCCTTCCTTCTTTTTTTATTTCTAGATACAAAATAGTTGTGTGAATTTGTTGACACATTTACTAATCTGTTTCAATATTAGTTTTATTTTATTTTATTTATTTAGGTTTTATTTTTTTGCTTCAGGTTTTATTAATTATCTTTTTTTAAATTTTAAGTTTCTATAACTTGGTTGAAGGATTGCAATATGGGTTTTTCATTCTTATATTTCTCATCCGTAGGTTCATGTGCGTTTTTGCTGCTAAATGACTTTCGTCGGCGTTCAATTCGTAGGAAAATCATGTTTAATTTTCGATTTTTGAGCGATTAATCGGAAAAATAGGTAACTTTACACGAATAGGGAGGATTTTTTTTTCATGTTTGAGTTATCCGTCCGTGATTTTTCATTTTAATATACTTTCATAGAAATGTTTCTGTTATGTCAAAAAAACAAACAAACAAACAAACTATTTTCTTTACGTCACAAGTGTCATGCTCATACATGAAGTCCATAGCTAATATAACATACTGACCCAACGGGTCACGGGTAGTCTAGTATATATATATATATATATATATATATATATATATATATATATATATATATATATATGTTGTGTGTACTCCTTAGTATCATGTGTAAATTTTATCTTGAATGCAAAGCACTTTGGTGTCTAAAATATATCACATGTATCCAATGTCCTATTTAAAGAAGAGTTGATGTTTCATTTTTTAAATAAAATTAATAACTTATTTTCTAAATTGGTTTTAATCATTACAAAAAGTTTAGAATAACAATTAAAAAGTTTAAATAGTGTGACACTCATTACGTTAAAACCTGCCTGTTTTGAGTCACTTACTCTTCTGGTTTACCAAATTTTACTAATTTTTATTAATTAATTTATTTATTAAATTGTTAGGTGAAAATACAGAATAATTAACAAATTCCCCCTACGCATGTTAACAATGGCTTTTTAAAATAATAATGGTAAATGTCGTAAAGTATCTATTTTTATTTTATAAATTGTTTTACAAAAATAAGAAATTAGAAGCGATTCTTAACATAGGGAAGTGGTTCTGTTTACTATTCTGCACGTTCAACGAACATTTTAATAAATAAATTAATAGATTAATAAATTTGTGAAATTGGAACTTTAACATGAGGTTCTTTTACGAAGAAAGTTTAATATCAGGAAATGAATATGCCAGAACACCGTTTGCTGTTGATTTTAAGTCGTATAATATTCTGATTTCTCAAAATTATTCATAATTACGAACTAAGATGGATGGGTGAATATCAGCAGCGGGTCCAGAAAAGAGCTAGTGAATGAGAACCAACATTTGTTCCATAAAACGCAGGCAGAAAAACCTGACATTAGCATACAGGTTATTGGCCAATAGTTGCTCTCAGCCTATAACATAATATCATCTCTTCATTTTATGTTTACGTGAATGATTATTAACTTTTTGAACGTTGAAGCCGAAGTATGTACTCATGTAGTCTTTAACCATCTTATTTTACACGAATAACCCGGTCTAAGCCGGGTTGACATGCTAGTATATATATGTGTATAAGTGTATATACATATATGTATGTTCATGAATTAAAATGTGGCACGCGTCTGCAGATGAAATGTCAGAAATTGACACGCTAAACAGGAATTGTTTCAATATTTCTCACAAATATAAACACACCTTGTTATTGTTATGAAAAATGTAACAGAAAGGAATCTGGTTATGTGGGTGTTTTGAAAAGCTTGACAGGAAAAAGTGACAGAAGGAAAAAGATTGCAGTTGGAGATTTGATTGTCAACCGAATGGACGCCACGATAATTCTCTCTGTCGCTCCCCCACTCTCTCTCCCTCTATCTACCATAAGCAAGAAAAACAGGAGAAAAAAATAACAAAAACGGACTGTTGCTTACACCAATGGTTGTTGTGTTTTAAATTCTTAAAAAGGGTTTATAATATAACACTTAAGGCAGATCCGGTGTTTACGAAAAATAAAGGAGGACGCATGTGTAGCCTTAACCCAACCTCTAAAGAACTTATAAATTTTCCATATTTTTGTTTTGATTTTTATATTCTATTTTTAATCTTTTTGTTTGTATGTCCGTTCCATTTTTCCCAGAAACTATTGGTTCGATATGACAGAAATTTTGTATGGAATTTTTTTAATGATAAGGTGCAACAACCTTAGCGTTATTGTATTCGTTCAATGAACAGTAAGGGATTAACAGCGATTAGTATTAAAAAAAAAAGAAAACAAGAATACACCTTTAACTAAATTCAACCATCACTTTGGCATAAAATACTTATTTTAAAGTCAACGGACTATAAGCTTTGCTCATTAAAAGTGAGCAAAAGGTAGAGTATTTCTATTATAGAAATTTAAAATCGGTATATTTTGGCAGCATTTTTTCATTCAAGCAGACATTCTGAAATACAACAGACGTATTTGCTTTATGATTCTTTTTTTTTTAATTTTTTTTTTTAAATTTCCGTATAATCCTTTTTTTTGTATCAAAATCGAAAATATTAATGGAAGTTCCATAGTTATCACGAGCGCTTTCGATTCAACTGCGAATCATTTCAGGTGGAATTCATGGAGTTGATGAAGTGAAATTGAACAGGAGTAAAAATAGAAAGTAGAAAAGTGAAAAGAAAAATACTCGATAAATTGTATGGAGTGATGGGAAGTTAAACGTATATGAAAAGTCGATTAAAAATCTGAGTTTTAAAATCAACAATCTCATGAGCCAATATTAGCAAAGCGCGTCGTTTACGCGTTACACCAGACATTTTAATACGTTATTGCTCCCCTCGAATGCGATGCTATTAATAGTAAGGTATTGGGTTCTAATATAAGATGCTTCAATAGGTTTTAACTTTTTAAAATTGTTTCTTGTTGTACAATTTTTGCATTATCAACAAAGATTTGTCTTAGTTTGGAGGAGGACAGTTATGTTCTTTTAGTAAATGCTGGGATATGGCACTGGTGTTTTTTATATACATAGTAAGGCGGCGGGATAATGTTGTCGTTGTGTTTTCAAGTTATAAATAAAATGAAATGTATCTATTGTTCATGAATATCAAGCGCAAATAAGATATACTCATTCAATTACTCTGGGTAATGTAGTTTTCGAATATATATATATATATATATATATATATATATATATATATATATATATATATATATATATATATATAGTGCAAAATTTTGTTGAAAATTCAAAGACTCGCGTTTTCTTTTTATAATCTTCGTTTATTTCTTGGATTTTTCCATTACAGCTGTTGGCAATTTTACGATTTATATTTCTATAAAATATCCTGTCCCCATCAACTTCTTCAGATGTTTATCCATTAGATTTTTACAACAAAAGGTATATTTTTAACATGCTGGATATCGTATTCGGGTAAAAGGATTTCCAAAGCCCTGCTTCCTCACTTCCTCCATCTTTTGGTGTTATGTAAAGATAGTTTTCCGTTTTAACCCGCGCTTTCGTATTTTTATTTTTTATTTATTAATTATTTATTTTTGTTTTAATTTTCCCTTTTTTTCTATTTGTTTTTTTCCAATTATCATATAATTTTATATAATTTTATTCCTATATTTATGCGTGTTTATTTTAATATTGTTTTTTTTATTTGGTGTTTGAATTCGTATTATATTACCCGATGCAGGGGAGGTCACTCTCGTATCATTTTTATTTCTAGGATTACCCCCTTGCATTTTTTCCTAATCTGCTCTAGTGCGTGAAATTAAATATCTGTTTCTGTGCAAACACCCGTGAATTACATCTAGCTGTTTATTTAATAATATATATATTCGAACTTTACACCTATTAGTCGGAACCAAACGATCTGTTTTACATGCAGCAAAGTTTGTAAGTCTACTGCTGGTCTGAGAAAACATGTGCTTGTTCATAGGAATACCCTTCAACCTCCAGAGGAAGTCAACTCGATAGAAATTGCTCAATTTGTATCTCACATCTGCTTCAAGATGTGCAAATCTGCGGCGGGAGTGCAAAGTCATCTGAGATGGCATAGACGACGAGATTGGGAGAACTCAATGTGACGGCGATCATCTGGAAAGATGCAGCAATCATATATATATATATATATATATATATATATATATATATATATTTATGATTACGTGGGGTTCTTTCCAAATCCCTACGAAGAATTCATGAACAAAACGAAATACAACAGACAGTAAGTATAACTTTTTAGGGATAAGTTAAAGACCAGAAACCAATAATCCCAAAACGGCTGTTCTCCATCACAGTCCAGAAACGTATCTACTACGTGTAACTGAATACTTCCGGTCTGTGATGCACTTTCCTGATATGTTAGCTTGAACTTCTAATGAAAAATTCCTCTTTTATTTATCTAACCTTTCTGTAGAGAATTCCGTTTATAACATTATTTTAACATAGCCATGCTGTAAATTTGCTACAAGGTAAGGATAATTAACCATGTACTTTTCCAAATGAAGGTACGTGACCACAGATGTTTCCAATTTGATATTAATGTCGGTATACTTTCTAAAGTAAAATGAGCAATGTGGGGCTTTTTCACATCTATAAAAGCACGGCTTTACATTTGAGATTTTCATTTAAAGCCACTGAAGGATTAATGATACAAAAAGACGGTCTCACAGACGGAGAAGACGATGATAGAAAGGATGATGCCAGGCACGTATGTACAAAGACTTTTATTAATCGAATTGTTGCTTCATCGTTCATCGTCGATAACGCACAAGTACACATTCGTTGAACGCACAAGCAGCACGCATGAGTGAAAGATTATGTTGCGCCATGTGCTTCCGTTCATTAAACTTTCTTATCATTTATGAAAATTATACAAATGTTCTCTAAAACGAACTGTTTCGAAAATGAACTGTTCCAATAACGGACGGTTCTAAAAACAAACTGTTTTCAAAACGAACTGATCCAATAATGAACTGTTTCCCAAACGAATTGTTCCAAAAACTAAATGTTCCCGAACGGACTGTTTAAAAAACGAATTGTTCCCAGACCAACAGTTAATAAAAAACGCACTGTCACCAGAATGAACTGTTCTAAAAACGAATTGTTCTAAAAACGAATTGTTCTAAAAACGAATTGCTTAAAAAAGGAACATCACATTTATTTCTATTTATGATGGCTTATTCGATTTTGAAAAAGCATTAAAGTATATATAGCTGACAATTATGTTTTACGAGCAGAAAGAGACTATTTTGATGAAAGATTTAAATTGTTAGAATAAATAAATGAATAAAAACGTTAAAACTTGCTTTTTTATTTAATTATTATTCTTTATTATTTTCTAAAATAAATTTCAAAATGGTAGATGATTTTGAAGAGTTTACTTTATTTAAGTCAAACCGTCTGCCGTATTATCTTACATTTGGGAAACGCAGCGCCAGTCCGTTAATTCAACAAAAAAGTAAAATGTCTTAATCCAGATGCTTTCATGCCACGAAAAGATTAACATTTTGCGAATCTATATTTAAAGATTTTGTTGTGTAATTAAAAAATGTATAAATTTTGAAAGCCATTGTGTAAAGAAAAAATAGGTTAGCGTACCGTTTACATTGACTGTATACGCGGTGATAGCATAATGTTCACTGTAACAAGCGGAAATCTTACATTCGTAATAACTCATAATTTTGTACCCAGCCAATGTTTATTATTATTATTATTATTATTATTATTATTATTATTATTATTATTATTATTATTATTATTATCTACTATATGATATTTTGATTGCAGAAATTCCTCCTTGGACCAAAGTACTTTCAACAACAAATGCCACATACAAATTCATTACATCTATCCTGATACAACCACCATTACTGCCACATTCACTCGTGATAATAAAATGCTTCCGATGAGCAACACCATCACAATCACCACATCTACAGAGGAAGGAGTAACTATTTTTCTCTCTCAATATTTAATGCTCTCACCACTACCAGTTGATACCGGGACGAGGAAAAAAAAGAGAAGAGAAACAAATACACAGACGATTCATAAATATGACAAAAGAAACTAATTAAAACACCTGAACATGGCTACAAAAAGGACACCTAAACAAAGAAACGGAATTCCTTATATCCTTATAACACAAAATAACAGGATTAGAATCAACCACATCAAAGCAATGATCGACAAGACACAAGAAAACAGCAAATGAAAACTCTGTGGACAAGGAGATGAAACAATAAACCACATAATAAGCGAATGCAGCAAACTTACCCAAAGGAATATCAGAATCGTGAGGAAGGCAATGCACTGGGAATCATGAAGACAACTGAATCTTGAACATCGAGAGAAATGGTACGAGCAGTAGTACTTGGAAATAAAAGTTATAAAGCCTATGGGACTAAACCCATCCAAGAAAAACGACAGGTTGTCATAATAGTTCGCAAGAAGGAAAAAGCCTGCCAAATTGTAGGTTTTGCTGTTTCAGCAGACCACAGAGTGAAGATCATGGAGACGGAGAAGCGGAGCATTACACTAAACATATCAGAGAGCTCCCCCTTTTTGTGTTGTGTCACTAAAAACTGACATCACACCAAATTAGTGAAGACGGTTAAAGAGGATGAAAAGACCAAGGAGATAAAACACTAGCCATACATCCGCTGGATGAGTGCAAAGAGGACTGGGGACATTGGGGAGGCTTATTGCCACCCATATTTCGGTGAAGACCAATGGCTGCCGCCTGTTACGATAACGCAAATTCATCAAAAGACGTGGAGAGTTCTGGAAATCTGCCGTCACTCAGATCCCAGAGAACACCACAAGTTTTTCCCAAAGAGAAATCTTTAATGATGGCTTGTGTGACTACTCCTAGTGAATAAATAATAATAATAATAATAATAATAATAATAATAATAATAATAATAATAATACCACCATAGCTCCTCCTCCTACTGCTACTACTACTACTACTACTACTACTAGCTTGTTGATGCGGCTTCTCGTTCTAAATTCTTTAATTCAAGCTATCCATATGTAACACGTGCAAAAATATTGTAACATGGTGTCAGAATTATGGAACTTAAAACACAGACCTAAAAAATGGAAATCACGGTAGGAAATAATTTTTCTTACCATAAATTTAAAACAAAAATATAGAGCCACGCGCGTATAGCTACGCGTCAAAATGTAAGACCAAATTTCTCAGTACTATCCCCTTGAAAATTTGTTATGGCGACTTGCCTAACACCTCCGTCGAATCTAGACTGATTTACTTTGAACCTTGCAAGATAGCAGGAAACATTTTCTGCTAAATCAAACGTTGCTTTGAACGTGAAAGTGACGACGATGTCAAACTGAACTTTCTTTTTAATTTTCGGACTGGTTTAATAATTAAGTAATTAGTAAGCGCAAAAAAAAAAAAAAAAAAAAAAATGATAATCCAACTAAAGAAAATAATAATAAAAAAATATTGTTGAAAGAAAATCACAACTAAAAAAAACTCTCAATAGTTGACGAGTACGATGGAAACGGTCGCGAAATAGAACTGAGAAAAAAATCCAAACAAAAAATAAAAGTATCAACACCAGTCACCCGTAGATGCAAGTAATCGCCCCCCAAATAGTACTAATCACCAGCAACCAAGTTATGACAATCACAGCCAGTGGCTTCTGCTAGCTGCCACTACCATTGCCAGATAATACCAGATAATGGCAGACAGTGGAAGCTGGATTATACCATATGGGTACCGACTGTAAGTGCCTGCTATTTTCCAGGACCGGCAGTGGCCCCCACTATCAACTGTCGTTTATTTTTTGGGAGAGGGAGTACTTTTGCTGAATCTGTTCTAGCTTTGTGACATACTTCCACTGGGTAACGTCGGTCAAGAGTCTAAATATTGAACACTTTAAAATAAAGAGTCGTAGGATTTTGGAATTCTAGGAGTAATGTTTCAGAATTATTTGAAAGGAGTGTTGATATGTTGTATTATCTGCATTACTCATTGTTCTCATATTGGATGTTATGCTCACAACGTTTCAGTCGATGTAATCTCCGACTTTCAGTTGCATCTTGTCGAACGCAGAAATCGAAACAAAGGTTTACATCCGCCGAGACGTCCAAGATGAGCCATGTTTTGGAATGTTTTAGATGATGATTGCGAATTTGGATCATCTACATTATTAACTATCAGTCACTCTTCATTTAGTCAGAAGAATCGGTCCTCATACGGAATTAACTTAATACTATTATCTATAATATTCTATACAAAAAGAAGTAGTTAGAATTCCACTAAAATATGCTACTGGCACGATTGCTGTACCAGAGTTGCGGAGTCAGAATATATCAGCTCTGACTCCGACTCCGATTCCTAGGATTTCAAAATATACTACTGATTCTTAGTATTCGGGTTATTTGGACTACTGTTCTAATCATGGATATTATTCTCAAAACATTTCAACCGATGTAATCTCAGGCCTTCCGGTGCGTTTTGTTGAACTCATGCCTCACGAACGAGGTTATATCAGACAAAATCTTTTTAAAATAACATCAAAATTAAGAATAGTAATCCGATTAATCCAAAATTTAAAGGTCAATCCGATTATTTGAAATCATAGGACCCTACATCAGTGACGTAGCAAGGGCAGGGCAGGGGGGGGGCGGTCCACCCCGTTGGCTCGTTCTAGGGGACGAAATTTTGGGGAGGGGAAAAAATAAAATAAAAATAAATGAAAGCTAACAAAAAATCTGAAATTTTATGCCGAAAAGGTTGTAAACCATCGGGACTTTTAGAGATATTGGAATCAGAAAAAAGTGTCCCTATTTTATGAGCGGCGTACGTTAGGAGCGGCATTTTTAGAGGTTACAAAATAGAAAATAGAAAAAATAAATAAAATCTAACAAACAATCGGATTTTTTTTTACCGAAAAGGAACAAATCGGGATTTTTGGAGGTATCGGAATCATAAAAATGTGTCCCTATTTTACAAGCGGCCCATGTCAGGAGGGCGGCATTTTGAAGTGGTAAAAATAGAAAATAGAAAAAATAAATAAAAATAAATAAAAACTAACAAAAATAGCTTAAATTTTATAGCGAAAAGTTTTTAAAAAATAGGAACTTTTGGAGGTATTGGAATCGGAAAAATGTGCCCCTATTGTACGAGCGGCATATGTCAGGGGCGGCATTTGGAGAGGTTAAAAATAGAAAATAGAAAAAATAAATAAAAATAAATAAAAGCTAACAAAAAATTTGAAGTTTTCTATCGAAAAGATTGAAAAAAAATCAAAACTTTTGGGGTATTGGAATCGGAAAAATTTGTCCCTAATTTACGATTCCCAAACCGATTGTTTTACATTTTTAATTTAATTTTTTTTATTATTGGTACTAATGATAAATATTTATTGTTTTAAAATTATCACTAAAATTAAAATGATAATAACATCGAAATGAGATCTAAATGTATTTCATTTGTAAAAAAATATTGCATAAATTATCTAGGTAATGCTTTTAAACATCCCCGATAATTGAATGATACAACGGAAAATAAGCAACAGAAAATTATGTAATTTTGGAATTGTAGAAACATTAAGCAAGTATGGAATAAACATCGACTGTTAGCAGATTTTATGATCGTCATATCAGGGAATATAATTTTAAATAGGAACTAAGCGCTACACTTCGAAGACTATTTAAGTGGCTTTCTATTTGATAGTTTAAATACAGCCGAATTTCTGTCAAGTTTCGAACAATTACAGAGTATTTTTTTTAAATTATTAACAAAATTTTATAATCAACGACGTATTTATGATTAAACCGAAATTTATTATTATGAATTAATTCTGGTAATATGATTTTAATTGTTTACTTTTTTATTAATATAATAATTGTAAAAGATAATACAAGAAAAATCTCCTTAAAACGCGTTCCTAACTTAGAAAAATCGACTTACTTGCTTTCAAACAAGAGGAAATATTTAAAAATATGTATATTCTGTGAGACGCACTTGAATCCTATTTAAAACTATATCGTCTTTAAGAATCGTCTTAAACTCTATCTTCAATTGACATTTTTTCCGTAGATGTTTAATTCTTATACCTTGCCAAAATTAGTTCACCTGCGTCTAATTTTCCTAAATTTAATTAAAATAAAAATATAAAAAGTGATTTTCAATGTTTTTGATTCGTTTGGGATTTTATCTATTTTTGCTTTAATTAGCTGGTGGGTTTTGTCCGATTCCCTAGGTATGCGTGTGTGTGTTTATATTTGTGTATATACTAGTGATGGGATTATCCCAAATTTTTTCCCAATTCCGATTCTGTCTTAAATTCCTGATCCGATGTTTTTGATTCATTTGGGATGTTATCTATTTTTGCTTTAATAAGTTGGTGAGTTTTGTCCGGTGTCCTTTTGTTCGATCCCCTGTATATATATATATATATATATATATATATATATATATATATATATATATATATATATATATATATAATAAGACAAGAGTATGAAATGAAAACACAAAACTATATATAGGTTAAGTCTCCTTTTATGGAATTGATCTTTCTCTTTTCCTTTTACTTAAAGCTATATATATATATATATATATATATATATATATATATATATATATATATATATATATATATATATATGTATGTATGTGTGTGTGTACATGTATGTATATATGTATATGTATATATGTGTATATACTAGTGATGGGACGATTTCAAATTTTTTCCCAATTCCGATTCAGTTATCGAGTCTGTCTTAAATTCCTGATCCGATACGATTCCTGCTTCCGATTCCAATTCTTTTTACATTTCTAAATATTTAATTAGTGATTTGATTTTGTCTTTTTGTTTTCGAATTACTCTAAAACCTTCTCATGTTTGCTTATATTTTCACAAACAAAAAAATGCGCTTAGTGTGTGTGTGGGAGGGGCATATATTAAATATACGAGGGAGGGTTTCTAAAATTTTTTCTCTAACGTTTTCCTTTTTATTGAGTGACAACAATGAAACAGCTAAAGATGCATTTCTCTTTTAAAACAAAGCTGATTTGCATTTGTCATTAGTTGGCAAAATGCTATTTGAATATTTCATCAACAATTGAAAATAATTAACGATTCTTATGCAAAATAAAACAGTATAGTTAACAGTTCTAAATAACATAGTTACTATACAGAAAACAATTCTTAAGAACGGATGTGAATATATTCTTAACTATTCTATACGTTCTCTCTACCAAAGAATGTTCATGTGTTTACCCTAATCATCAATATTTGCTTGGTTATTACTACTGACAATGTCATAGATATGTAGTAGATTGGTTTGTTTTAATGAAAAAAGGAATAAATAAAACGAAAAAAAACAAGATACAGATAATTATAATAGAAATACTTATTACTAATATTGATAGAATTTTAGACTAACACATTTGGCTAAAAATGATATTTTCCTTTTGTTTTATTCGACTTTTATTTTGTTTTATGCGATTGCATATGGGCACCTTGAAAATCTTGCCAGAAAAAAGCACAAACAATTATTTTTAAATTTAAACTTTCATACATTAATTTAACCTAAAATGATGAATAAACCTCATTTCCCGGCTACTCTAACATTGTAGAAATGTTCACTAAGCCGAAGTCTAACTGGCAAGGTTTTAAAACTATGCGCAATCGCTTAGAAAAAAGCTTACACAATGTATTTCCATGAGGAAAATAAAAATTTTTGGTTACTATTCTGAAATGCTACAATACCTCTGAAATGAAAAATCATTTTACGTCCAATGAATATTGCTCAAGCTTTCCGCAACTGGAAGGATCTAGAGATCCGACTTGCTGAAGGAAACATAGTCGATAAATTAGAGCAACATCTTATTGAGAAGGAAACTAAGAAGTGGCGGGAAATTCTAGCTTGATTGCTGGATATCATCAGGTTTCTCATCAAGCAGAATCTGGCACTACGGTGTCACCGGAAAGACATCCATAATGATGAAAGAGTTTAAGAAAACAAAGGGAATTTTTAGAATTGGAAAATTTTATTGGTCATCTATGGCCCTGTTCTCCGTGAACATTTGGTGAAAGTTATTTTTGAGAGAAGTGGAGAACGATGAAATTCAGATTGGTGACTGTATTGGCCAGGCATTTGCCAATGCTGCTATTATGGCACGCCACCGATTGGGTGTGCAGAAACGAATTTCAGAAATCAACCGAAAAGCTCTATTTGTGCCATGCACTAACAATTCATTAAACCTGGCTTGTGTACATGTCGCTTATGTAGCGGTTCACTCTGTTACATTTTTTTTAGCATACTGGGCCGGTTATTCTCGTTCTTTTCTGCATGTACACGTCGCTGGGATGTCTTGATTCAGTTGACCGGTCTAATTATCAAGCGGACTATGGAAACTAGATGGAGTAGTCGAGCAGATGTTGTAAATGATGTGATAAAAAATTTATTGGAAAGTCGTCATTGCCTTGGAACAGCTTACAGAAGGAGAAAATGCAACCACAAGATCAGATGCATCTTTAATTCTCAACTCGGTATTGTCGTTTCTGTTTCTTTTATTTCTGGGATTTTGGAAATTTATTCCCCCCAGAAATCAATGATGTCCAAGAAAAGGGGCTGGATCTGCAACAAAGTTTTGTCAGGCTGACGGCGTGGAGAGATTGCCTTCTTCAGAATAGGGGGAAAATGGTGTACACTGCAATAAACGAGTAAAAAAACGGCTCTGAAATGAGGATAAGCATGGAGCATCGTATCCGTAGAAAGAAACGAATGGTGAACGATTGGTTGATGTAGCACTGGGGTTTGATACTGAGTTGAGACGGGAAATGCTGTCTGTCATAGACAGGTTGACTAAATAAATATCTTGCAGATTTCAACAAGTTCACAATCTTGCAAGTAAATGCGCTTTTCTTACACCGTCAAATTTGCTTGATGATAATTATGATTGTCAGCTTGGTGAAGTTGACGAAGATATAGAAAAAGATAAATTCTTTGTCGAAAGGAAGCGAAGCGATTACAGTATTTTGTGAAAGCTTTAGGAAAAGACAAATCAATGGACCTCTTGAACTTTTGAACTTTATACAGAGATACCACCTTGCGGATTTCGTCCCTAATATTGTGATCTTGCTGCGCATTTTCCTTACCTGGGCTATTATCTTTGCCAGTTGTGAGCGCTCTTTCTCGAAACTGAGACTCATAAGAAACGACTTTCGATCAAAAATGAGCCTGACAAGACTTACAGACTAAGCAATTCTTTCCATAGGAAGGGAACTTGTTGATAGAGTGCATTTTGAGTTATTGGTTACTTTGCCAAAGAAAAGCGCGAAAAGCGCGAAAAGCATGTTTGTAAATTTTCAATCGACTTGATACCTTGCGATATTTCTCTCACAAAGTTTATAAAAAAAATGTTTTCTAAAATGTGTGACTTTCCATTTTTCAAATTTTGCGCTTAAACTAATCGATTACGCGCAAGGATTTTAAAAAGCGCCGATACAAGACGTTTTTTTCTTTTCGACCTCTTAATAATAACATTATGAAGAAAAAGAAAAAACTACATCGGACTATCCTCTCTTTGATACAGCTATGTTTTTTTTGCAAAAATTCGGACTTTAACAACAACAAAAAAGTAAATAAAAATGATTTTATCATTTCATAACATTTTTAGGCGTCCAAATGTTCTCATAAAATTTATTATTATATTTATTTGTGTAGCCAATTAATTTGATTTAACATTTTTTTATAATTTGAATTATACGTTTTTGTTTTGAAAAAAAATATTTGGTTTCTTTTGTTTCGTATAAACGTTTTCATAATTCCTTTCTGATTAATGTTTACATACTTGTTATTATTATTCAAATTATTGAAAAGAAATTGTTAAATTAAATTAAAATTTAAAAAAAGGAGAATTGTGTAAACATTAATCTGAAGGGAATTGTGTAAACATTAGTTCAATGAAAACAAATATTTTGAGGGTTTTTTTTGAATTTTGAATGTTTTAACAGGTTATCATATGCCAGAAGTAGGCGGGGAGGGCGGCAAACAGGTAATCATATATCAGCGGGAGAGACAAAACATGTAATTATATCCCATTGGGGGGGGGCAAAACAGGTAATTATATGCCAGCGGATGGGTGGGGGGAAAACAGGTAATTATAGTCCAGCGGGGGGAGGGGCAAATTTTCCGACCGCCCTAGGTGGCAAAAACCGATGCTGCGCCACTGCCCTATACATTCTGATTCCAACACTCTCACAAACAGGTAGCAGTAGTATAATGTAGTGATAATCTAACCACTACTTTAGCTTATTATAGGTAGTTGTAATAGATCAAACCAGGTAATGTCTACTAGACACTATCCTCGAGAGTCTAAGGTATAGTTGTTTGACTGGTCAACCTGGCATAAGGATACTTTCACCTATAAGTAAACTCTAAATATGAAAAAAATAAAACAAAAGAAAACAAACAAACAAAAAAGAGACACCACCCACTATAGTAATCATAACTAAAACCATGGAGGCATATGAAAAGTTTGAAACTGGATTATCTTAGATATGTCCAGAAGGGATGATAGAATGAAAGTCAAAGCAACGAAGGTCATGCAAACGCAGGCGTGACAATATTTACATGTGCAGTTATGTTTTAAATTAACCTAATTATGTAACAAAAACAGGAATAGATGAAAAATACTTTCCCATGTGAATACGTAATCTGGTTTAACTGGAGAAGCATAAAAATCATTTTATATTAACATTTAAATGATAAGCGAGGAATGGTGGAAATTAAGATATTTCATCGCTTTTTGGAGGATTTTTTTTCTATCAGTAGTATTTATATTTTTGTTAAAAACAAAGTATGTTTATTGTCATTGGCTGACCCCGTGTTTTTCGAATAGCATTCAAATAAATAAATAAATAAATAAAGATAAAAAATATTTTCAAACAAACGATGAACATGCATTTATAATTCGACTTCTTTTTAGCCTCCGCATATATTTTTTGCATCATCTTTATTTTTAAGATAAAAAAGAAACCACAAGAAAACAACCTCCATGGCGGTGCCTCGGATATTTCATGTTTTCCTTAATTTCCGGTTTTACTTTATGGCCAGTTATAAAGAGAATGAAATTAAAAAAAATAGTTATGAATATTTATGCAGTCATTTGGTAATATGAGGAAAAAAAATGATGGTAAAATACTTTTCAGTTGATTTTTTTCATGTCGGCCAAAACACTCAAGAGTGAGTTAAGAATAACAATAGCGAAATTTTCAGCTGTCCACAAAGCGATCTCGTCCTCTTGCGAGAAACGTGAAGTGCCTGAAATCTCGTGTAAATCACACCCACTTCACATTAACAAATAGACGCGATAGAATTACTGCATATTTGAAAATGCAACTTTACACCGTACAGATAGACACTGTCGGTCGGTCAAGACTACCGACAATAAATAGAAGGACGCTGAACCACTAAAAATCACATGATCTGTGAACGTCACAGATGAAGTCCTACTGTCACGGACACACAGTACTGACTTTTACGAAAGATCGTTATCCGTTTCAATTTTCAAGGAAATTATCGAGGGATTCATAGAACGAATCCAAAGCATTTTATTTTTCGAACAATAAAAAATTATTTTACATTTGGTTGGTTGGTTGTTTTTGTTTTACGGCATATCAACCCTTTTCAGGTTATTTAATGCCGAATCCTGTGATTTTGAAGATAATTCTTTTAATAGAATATATTTGTTTTTTGCAAGTCAGTGTCTATTAAACCCATAGTTGGGACCCTAACAGGTACTCCGGGTCAGAGTTGACCTGGGAGCAATGGCAATTAAAAGGTGGCTCCACAATCCCCAGAGCCCGCAAGCTGAGGCCTCACCATCGGATATAGTTTAAGGTCATATAGAGGACCCCCATTGAGGGACTTTTACCCTCTTCAGGGGGGCAGTCGGTGTATTCTAATGCCCCACCGACAGGCCCGTTTACATTTGGACACGCACAATTAGATGGAGGTAATTTTGCTGTAATACTATTGTGAAGTGTTACATTTGTTAAGTGTATCTAATTACTACTTTACTCGTGAATTTTAAGTTGAAAATACGCCCGTTTGTAAATAATTTTAAAAGTAAATATTTGGTCAGAAAGTTGAAAAGGCAATTTTTATAAACCTGTTTAACAAATCATTTTTACAGGAGATTATTCCAATCTGTTCTCTTAATAATAGATAAAAATCACGATAATGTTAAGATATTTTGAGATCTTCACTTTTCAATATAGGGAATCAATAAACATAGCAAACGTTTAGTCTTCACCGTCAGTGTTTTAACTTGCGCATTCCTTTCTTTCAAATTTATTAAATTCCAATTTTGTATAAACAGAATGTTTTAAATATATCAAATTCCATTAAAACATTTTTGTATAAAAAGAATGCTTCAAATTTATTAAATTATGTTAAAACGTTTTTGTACAAAAATAATGTTTCAAATTTATTAAATTCCGTTAAAAGGTTTTTGTATAAAAGAATATTTTAAATTTATTAAATTCCATTAATTTTTTTGTATAAAAAGAATGTTTTAAATTTATTAAATTCCATTAATTTTTTTGTATAAAAATAATGTTTCAAATTTATTAAATTCCATAAAAGCTTTTGTATAAAAATTATGTTTATTTATTAAATTCTATAATTTTTTTTGTATAAAAATAATGTTTCAAATTATTAAATTCCATTAATTTTTTTTGTATAAAATAATGTTTCAAATTTATTAAATTCCATTAAATTTTTTTGTATAAAAAGAATGCTCAAACTTATGAAATTCCATTAAAACTATTTTATATGAGAAGAATCTTTCAAATTAATTATTTCTGTGAGGAAGTGTTTTCCTGTATAATATTATGCTTAAGGTAATGTTAATTCTCGTTCAAAAGTATGAGGACACAAACATATTTCCATAAAAAACTGTGTAAAATAATAATGTTAATAATTTTATTTTAAATAAGTGAATATTTTGCATTAATAAGTTTTATAGCACTTACAAAATTGACTAATTACTCAGTTTTTGGCGATTATGCAGAATACGGACCGTCCTTAAATAATAAGCTTATTATTTAGAAATCCATTCTTAACTAACTTATCGAATAGATTTTTCTTTAAGTTTGAGTTAAAAAGAAATACTTTTGTACTAGTAACTTTGTATTCAAATTATTTGTTTGACTTTAAATTGCTTTCGTTGAAAATTATTGATCGTTCTTTTTTATATTAAAAATATTTATTGTTCGTTTTCATTTAAAAATTGTTGATTGTTTGTTTTTATTGAACATTATTGATTATTTGTTTTCATTTAAAAATTAGTGATCGTTCGTTTTTATTGAAAATTATTGATTGTTTGTTTTCATTTAAAATTTATTGATCGTTTGTTTTCATTATAAATTATTGATCGTTCGTTTTTATTGAATATGATTGATTGTTTGCTTTCATTTAAAAATTATTGATCTTTAGTTTTTATTGAAAATTATTGATCGTTCTTTTTTTATTTTAAAAATATTTATTGTTCGTTTTCATTTTAAAATTGTTGATTGTTCGTTTTCATTAAAAATTATTGATTGTTCGTTTTCATTTAAAAATTATTGATCGTTCGGTTTTATTGAAAATTATTGATTGTTTGTTTTCATTTAAAAATTATTGATCATTCGTTTTCATTAAAAATTATTGATCGTTTGTTTTCATTAAAAATTATTGATCGTTTGTTTTCATTAAAAATCATTGATCGTTCGTTTTCATTAAAAATTATTGATCGTTTGTTTTCATTAAAAATCATTGATCGTTCGTTTTCATTAAAAATTAATGATCGTTCGTTTTTATTGAAAATTATTGATTGTTCGTTTTCATTAAAAATTATTGACGTTCGTTTTCATTAAAAATTAATGATCGTTCGTTTTTATTGAAAATTATTGATTGTCTGTTTTTATTGAATATTATTGATTGTTCGTTTTCATTAAAAATTATTGATCGTTCGTTTTTATTTAAAAATTATTGATTGTTTGTTTTCATTAAAAATATTTATTGTTCGTTTTTAAGAATTATTTATCATTCGATTTTGATTAGTTTAATTATTGTTTCTTTATGCTATAAATTTATAATTTAGTTTCGTAGTAATTGCCCCCTGTTTCAAATATATGTACTTTTACATATATAATTCTTCCTGTCTTGAAATTTATATGGAATAAAGTTCAGTTTCAATATGACTCGAATAGTGTTCTTTTCTTCTTTACTTTAAGTAAATAAACGAATTTTATTCTTTAACATCCGTGAAACAACGAAATGTTTATTTATAGAATTTTGTTTCACAGAAACAACACAGCTTTTCTCCTTTGAATTGATTCTTGTATTTCTTGTTTAAATTGATATTAAATAAGTTGAGTTTCATTATAAATTATGCTCCTTATTTTCCTGTTTTTTAATACACTTTAAAAAAGTTTTCCAATGGGTTTGTAAAAAGCGCTTATTCATAACTTTTCGAGAGGTCTTACTTGGAACTCGGGTATGACGTAAGTTTTTAGTGCCTACGCCCCGCTCCTTCTGTTTATTTTACGAAAGTTGTGGCTTAACGTGGAATTTAAATGGATGTATGCGACTAAGTGTATCTATAAGAGCCTCTGTCGGTTGGTATATAACGTTTAAGTTTGAAATAAAATGTTAGTTCAATATTCCAGACTTAAGTTTAGAACGAATTTTCATCAATCTTTTACGTTTAAGTTTCTAATAACATTTTGTCGGTCAGTTAAGTTTATTTTCGAAATAGTACTACTGTTAATTTACGAAGCTTAAGTTTGGAAGACGATTATTGTCCGTCAAGCTTAAGTTTATTCATCATTTTTCGCCTGTTTTCACGCTTAAGTTTGTAATATCATCTTGTTGGCCTGTCAAACTTATGTATGACATAGGTTTTTAAGCGATCCGTTAAGTTAAAGTTTGAAATAGAATCTTTGTTGGTTATTGTCAAGAATCCCCAACTATATTAAAAAATAAAATTCTGTATGATAAATTTATCCGTGACGAAACGAAAATACCATATTCCAAAATCACGTGCATTGATTAAGTAATTTATATTTAAATAAGAAAACCAAATTTTATGAGTAACCGAACAGACCCTGTTTTGCGTCGTCATTTTGAAATCAATCTCACGTAACAAAGGAAGAGAACTCAACAATAATTCTAAGTTGACAGATTTTTGTTGTAATGCCGGCAAATTCAAATTATCACTTTAAAATGATTCTTTTTAAAATAAAACTACTTAATCGATTTACATGATATTTTGAGTATGATATTTTCGTTTCGTACCTATTACTCTTTATTTTTGTTTTTAATACAGGGGAATTTTGTACTAGGTCCTAAGTTTGTAATAACATTTTATCGGTGTTATGTTTAAAATAGAATTATCAGCGATTTATCAAGTTTAAGTTAGTAATACGAATTTTGTTCGTCTGACAGGCTTATGTTGAAAATAGCATTTTTATCGCTTAAATGCGTAGATCGAATAGGCACTAAATCGTACGAAAATCTGTCATTGTTCACCTTTTCTGCTCAAAAAAAAAAAAAAAAAAAATTCCCGCCAACATGACGTGATTTGAATAGCTTTGTTCACCTGTCAGGCAGATATTTTTATTCTTTTCGTTCCCTGACTAGAATTATTTTGCCGCCATTTCACCGATGGACAGACACTTTCCACAACAGAATACGGATGCCATTTTAAATGAAAGCGCATCGGCTTAGTGAATTTTTAATAAGTTTTGGAATTCACTTGTTCAGCTTGACTTGCAATGATTGTCATCTTTACCCTCATCTTTTCCTTCTTATCAGTTCATCGGTAACATCAGCTGCTTTTTTTTTTCGCTATTCATTTAAAACTTTTGCACTTTCGAATACACGAAACAAAAATAAAACAAAACAAGCAAAAAAGAACAAACGAAATGAATTAGCATTTACTCTACGCAGGCTAAAGCGGCTTCCTCTGAAGTAGAAAGATTCCAGGGAATATTTTATTCACAAGCGGTTCCCAGTCGCTTGTATATCCCAACCAGGAAAGATAACGACGTTAGGTATTGCAGTTCTTGAAGGGAGATGTCAACGTTATCACACATGTAGCCTCTGATATTCTCAAACCTAGATCGTACTAAATAGGATCAAAGTCGCTTCGTCGTCGTCGTCGTCGTCGTCGTCGTCGTCGTCGTCGTCGTCGTCGTCGTCATCATCATCATCATCATCATCATCATCGAGTTTCTAAGGAACATTAAATTCATGCATATCCCGGTCAGACTAGATGACGACATTAGTTTTTGCAGTTCTTCAACGAAAGTGTTGGTGTCTGATATAAAGCACCTGGTATTCACAAATAGTCACCCATCTAGTACTGGCCAAACTCAACGTGGCAACGTGAATGTTGCTTTAAAACTTTAAAAATATTGAACGGGTAGATTAATAAGTGTATATTTTGGTTATGGTTAGGTATTAGGTGAACAAGTACTTTGAGAATAACAGAAAATGTAACAGGAATACAAACAGCAGAATTGAACTCCCTGCTCTGCCGGGGTGAAACTATCTAAGCTGTCTATGTTATCAAGCAGATATAACGCCATATCACTCTGATATATATCATATATATATATATATATATATATATATATATATATATATATATATATATATATATATGATATATATATATATATATATATATATATATATATATATGAGTAAAACGATTCACAATTGTGAATTAAAAATCAGTTTTAGAAGGAAAAACAAACAAAATAAATTCTATTGTATATATATATATATACATACATAGAGAGAGAGAGAGAGAGAGAGAGAGAGAGAGAGAGAGAGAGAGAGAGAGAGAGAGAGCAACGAGGAGTTTATTGGAATCACGTAAGGGTATCGGACGCTGACAAGATATAACTGATCATATATATATATATGTATATATATATATATATATATATATATATATATATATATATATATATATATATATATATAAAAAGTCCTCAGATGTTCCTCTCCACCGCACTGTATATCGTTATATAACCGACTGGGAGTGTTTTCGTACATACATATCAGATATACTCTGAAGAGCCATGTTCAAAAAGGATGTATCCTCTGTACGATATGACTTGATAGATTGGCTAACTATTGGCATAAATAGCTATATACACTCTAAAAAATTCAAGTTAAACCAGATAGCCGACCGTGGTACACCAGTAAATGTGCGGCTGCAATTGCACATAGAAACATTATATTTTAATTGCTTTAAACAAAAGGGATGTTGAAAAACTAAAGCCGCCTATAGGTTTGCTAGCATCCACAGCCGAAAGGTCATCGGAAACGCAAGATCGTCTTTCACCCAAACTGTAAAGTCTAAACTAGCGAAACAGAGGTTAAGTTCCCACGACTTTTTGCGCATAATAAACACAGTTATGAACAGGTTCATAACTTTCATCCCAACCATCATCAACATTCCTGAGGTGATTACTTCAGCATCCGACAAAACTCTTCGTCAAGAACTCTGTATTAAACTCCACCTTTTGTGATAATGACCGCCTACCTCCTGAATTTCCTACCAGGACTGACAATATTCTGAGCAACATCTATATATTTGCCGAAATGCCTCCAATTTTATTAAGAACATTGATTCTAGCAAAGCAACTAGCCCTGCCAATATCTCAGTAATCATGATCTAAAAGCTCCAATACTAACAAAGTTATTCAAACACTGCCTTCAGAGAAGATGCTCTCTCTTCACCTTAGAAAACCTCGAAAGTATGCCCAATATTTCAAAATACAAGGGATTGGTCTTCTGCATCTCAGTGCAGACCAATCAACTTTCTGTGCGTCATGAGTTAGGGTTATGACAACAGAATATTCTTTTCATTGTTTTGACTCTCGAGTATCTAATGGACACAGCTATACACAGTTAATTAACCGAGAACGACACCACTCTATATAAAAGCATAGAAGATATCAACAAATACACATTCGAGTGCCAAAACAATGAAAAGAATATGCTGTTGTCCTTGCTCTAGTTATGAATAAATTGCATGAGTCCGTGATGAATAGAGAACTGGTTAACCACTTCCGTAAAACCAACCTATTCAGCAAGATCGAATATGGTTTCCCTTCCGAGAGTGACGGAAATATCACACAAGATTAATGAATTAAAGAAGACTTTATTTATAGAGCAATAACTCTTGGCATATCTTGGCATATCTAAAGGGTTTGATAGGACTGACACAAAGATCTACGTCATAACATTTTCAGCTATAGAATAGCTGAAAATGTCCTCAACCGTCAAATCCTTTCTCTCTGAAAGGCCTAGCCAAGTGCTCGTTGGTGGGCGAAAATCTTAATCCCCCACAGTTTTAACGCTCGTGTGCCTCAGGGATCAATCCTGGGCTTAACTTGCTTCCTTATCTTCGACGACTTCCCAAATCACATTCTTCGTTTATTTGTCGACATCTATGCAAACGATACTATCATCTACGGCAACACTTCAAGAGCTAATAAAGACCAGGTTCTTGCTGATTTTCTCCCACCTGACCTGCAGCATGTGGTACAATGGTATAAAATATGGCTAGTAACTTTTAATATATACAAAAACAAGTTTCTATCTTTTCACCACCAACACTCAGATGCCCGCTTTACTCTAGTTAAAACGAATGGCCCTCGTCTTGATGAAGCATCAAGCTTCAACAAGCTTCTAGGACTGGCCTTTACCCTTGACATGAAATGGAAGACGTACATCAAACCTGCTGCCAAAATCACTAGAAGAATAGTGGGATCGTTCTACCGTTCTAGAAAACATCTCATTCCCATCGCAATTCTCTACCTGTAAAAATCAAATATGGCCTAAGATGGAGTACTGTTTCCACATATGGGGTGGAGCCTCTAAGTGCACTATTTCCTGTCTTGACACGTACAAAACTGTCTTCGGAATTTAGTGGGCAATGACCTTTTCGCCTCCCTACTCCATATTTTTAACATAAAAGAACGTTGTGAGTCTCTGATCTAACGACATTTTTATGTCATTCGTTGTAAATGCTCACAATCAATACTCGCATAGCTGAAACAACCTCAAACAACTTTCCTTACTCTTTATGTGTACCAAAAACTAAAAGAAAATTCCATGAACAGAGTTTGTTTCTTTCCTAGAACTGTCTGTGGAACGCAATATCGTTTATCTGCTTCCCGGCTGACTATCACATGATCGTCTTCAAACCTAATATGAATAAATTCCTATTGAGTTGTCCATTTAGATAATCCAGCCGCCGTACCATTTTCCACCGTAACTGATCTCGTCTCGTCATCTACCTGACACTTAACTCTTACACCCGAGTGGCCGCCGGGACTTTCTGAATCGTGACCCCCCCCCCAAGTTACTATGAATTATGGAACATGTATTCAAGGCAACACGTTGTGTAACGTGGACGCACGGGTGCCAACGAAACCATAACATATCAGAAAATAAAAATAAAAACATTAAAGTTTAAAACTAATGATGTATTGCTTGTACCCCTTCTAGAAAAAGTATTCTACTAGTAATATATATTACTATGTATATATATGTATATATATATATATATATATATATATATATATATTATTGGTACCTTGTATATATATATATATATATATATATGTATATATATGTATATATATATATATATATATATGTATATATATATATATATATATATATATATATATATATATATATATATATATATATATGCAGGGAGTTCACGTCTGCTGCTTGTGCTCCTGACGCATGCTTTGTTATTCAACATATCTATATATAAAGCTGAATGTGTGTGTGTGTGTGTGTGGTCATGAATAGGCTCCTATATGGTTGACTATTTTTAAAAAACTGATTACATATAATGATAGAAGATGTATCGAGACACAGGAATGGGTATGTTTGATCTGGCCGAATGGTGGTTCGTTAAAATTGTGGGGTCTGCGTTCGCGCCTGGTCCACAAAGTATGGAAATAAAAAATGAAAAAAAAAAAAACGTTTACAAGTGTTTTTGATATAGATGTACATAAGAATACTTTGATAAGTATGTTTTAACTTAAATAGAGATGGTATAATAAAAATGTGGGGTGTGCCTTCGCGCCTGACCTCCATAGAATGGGAATAGGCACACACTTTAATAAAGACTTTTCATATCTATCTGCGTAAGTATATTTTGATAATTATGTTTCAGTTTGAAGAAATATGGTATAATAAAATTATGGGGTGTTCGTTCGCACCTGACCTCCATAGATTGGAAATATGTCACAAAGTTTAACTAGGTTTTTTTTAATAATAGATCCACAGAATATTGTGATAAGTGTTTCAGTGTGAACAGGTATGGTATAATAAATTTTAGGGTTTATCTATTTTATTTTTACTTTCAACATATTTTGCTTTGGTTTTGATACCCCCAAATTCGAAGCTATCTCTTTACAACCCTTCCTTTTCATAATCTATCATACTTTCATAAATCAGAGTCCATTTTCTGTAGGCTGGTTTTGAACCCAGTCAACGACAGGTACTTTTGCTAGTATATATATATATATATATATATATATATATATATATATATATATATATAGTGCAGTGAACTCAAATATATTGCTGGATGATGAAATTGCCAACCGAATAGCCAAAACATCTAATGCCTTTGTTAAACTGAGAAATAAAGTCCCAAATTATGAACTTCTTGAAAAATATAAGATTGAGGGTATTGAAACATTCTTTCTCCAGATATCTGAGCACGTTATCAGAATGAGTGATGAACGGATACCGAAAATGGTTTATAGTGAGCTCAAAAGCGGTAAACAAAGGACTGACAGAACCTTAGGGCCGATGCAGAGAAAACAATATTTCAACCCTCAATATTCCGATTAAATATTTTGAGGACTTGACTTGAAAAGATTTTGCCGATTTGGATAACGCTCTTTATTCCAAAAATAGCTACAAAACTAAAACCTGAAAAAGTAAACTGGGACAAGGGCCAGATTTTAAAATATTTGGCTCCAAAATTTATTTGGATGTGTGTCGAAAGTAATGCAACACGTGATTTACACAAGCGTCGGCGCTTCTGTCTATTCCGTCTGATAACGTAAACAAGGGAGGGAAGAGAAAAGAAAACTTTCATCTATAGACGAGTTATTAATATACATATGGCATTGATTTGCATATGAGGATAATGACGACTGTGAAAAGGACGAATGGGAACGCACAGAGAAGTCTTTTGTTTGGACAGATGAGGAAGATAGAGCGAGAACGGACGGTGACGATTACAGTTTAAGTCAGGAGTTGGCAAGAAGGAGTCCGAACGGTGATAGCATAATGTTCACTGTAACAAGCGGAGATCTTACATTCGTAATGACTCATAATTTTGTACTCAGCCAATGTTTATTATTATTATTATTATTATTATTATTATTATTATTATTATTATTATTATTATTATTTAAATCTTAGTTTCATTCAGAATGTTTCATCAAATTCCGTAATCTTTCAACGAAACTCGAGAGTTTTCGTTAAATTCCTTGATGGCTATTATGCAATTGGTGATCAAATGATTAGATAACCAAATAAAATCTGAAGATTCTAATCGAATATTTAAATATTTAAACGGAAGTTATACTGGTGTGATATAGAAAAACTAGACAGAAAAATAGTATTTTGTTTTCAAATGTATAATTTGAGAAAGCCAGTAGAACGCTGATTGTTTTAATAGATATTTATTTGTTCATAATCGAATTTTCGACGATATAACAAAAATAAAAACACAAACTGATTATACCCCCCCCGAAGAAGCCGTTATATCGCCGAAAATTTGATTATAAACAAATAAATAGATATAGAAGGGTATAAGAAGATTATAGCAATGCAGGGAACCGACTGTTGTGGTGACGTATGGAAAAAATGGACGCACGAAAGAAGGTCTTATTTGTTTTGTTAGTTTATTTAATTTAGTATATCTATTTATTTTTCAAGATAATCACAATATAAATCAGTAAATATGAACAAATAAATGTTTATTAAAAAATTCTGCATTCTACTGACTTCGAAAAATTAAAGTTTTCAATTCAAACTTAAACAAAGCTCACATAAAGTAAAAAAAAACGCTAATACTTTTTGTTGAATTGTGCATGTTTTTTGAGTAGTGCTTTATAAAGATAATAATGGAAGCATAAATAAATACGTTCTAAGAGCTATTCTTAATTAATTTCAAGGAAATATAGAGTTATGGCAAAAGAATTTAAGGCGCCACTTTGAAAAATAAAAGGAGAAACATAAAGTCGGAAGATTTAAAAACTTACGGAAAGTAGAATCAGTACAAAAAAAAAAAAAAAAGAAAGAAAAAGGAAAACCAGTTCCTGACAATTCATCCAGGTCCAATGTGGTCGAAATCGGATTCTGCGATGAGGCAGGGTTGGGGATGGATAAATACAGTAATACAGACAGAAGCAAAATTAATGAATGCAAAAAAGTAAAGAAAATAAAGAGAAACAGGCGTAGGTTTTGGTAGAATAAATGCAGGCAAACTAGCGATCAAGCGCAAAAAGAGAAAAAATTTCAAACGAGACAAGCAAATGGGTAAGCAACATTCCTTCCCCCAAACACAGAAGAGCAGGCATCAAAAGGAAACAAAAAGGCAGGCGTTTGTAGAGATAACAAGAAAAAGAACATTCGAATCAAGTATTTCATCTAGTGCTACTAATCTACTGCTGTATATCCCCCCACCCGCCCAAATGGAGACATCTAACATAAGGGTTTCAAAACATAGAAATCAAACGCTAGTAAAACAAGTCGATAATTATAAGTAACTAGAATCCTTCACCGCATTTTCATTCAAAGATTGCGGCATCAAAAAGAGGACGACATGGTCTGCTTCTTACGATGCTAACAAAGTATGGACATCACATCTCAGCAAAAACTTCAAATTGAAAATTTTAAAATCGATAATTCAAACCATCCTTCTCTATAGTTCGAAACATGGACGCTTTCCAAAAAGTCGGAAACACACCCGAAATTGTGCATATACCTGCCTTCCTATGAGAGCCAAAAGTCTCTCATGGAAGACTCCTCCAACCAAATAACAAATGTATGGCGAATTTGCATTGGCATCACGTATTGTCAAAGCAAGTTCAGTTTGCACGCTATTGCTTTAGAGCAGTAAATGTGATCATTCCTTTCCTACTTCTGTGAAATCCTACTACTCACTCTAGTAGCAGAATGTTTACATACGCAGATGCTATTGCAAGGGATGCCAATGTTGAGAGGCGTTACCTGGAAACAGTTATGTGAGATCGGGATATCTGACGTAAACGTGTGAACTCCACCATCTCGATTACGGAACATAGGAGTAAAGCTTGCACAGGCGTCTGACTTTCTCATAAGCCTGATATGAGGATCAAAATTATAGTTTGGTATGATCTTTGAAAAGCATCCTCCCAGGCATTACCTCTTCATCCATGAAAAGGAATTGATTCATCAGCGATTGTCTGAACGGCCATTATGACTATCTGGCTTGAACAAATTTTGATAGTAATCCAGTTAACATATATTTGATTACAAAGTTACAGAAAAACTATACATCCAACGGAGAAAGTACGCTATTGACATACTTATGTGTCCTGTTTAAAGATTCGTCGGATTAAGGTTAAGCTTCAAGCTTGAAATAACCGAAACTCATTTCCTACAGTATCATTCAAACATTTGCTGGAGGCAGAGTGGACACATCCCCCCGATTCACTGACCCGTTCCTTTTCCCAAAATGGAATTTATTTCAGTTTTCTCAAATTCTGGTAAAAATGTCAGTCATTGCTGTCTACTCACCTTAGATGACCTGCTCCAGTTACAAACCCAGATGACTAGTCTGATTTCAATCGAATTTCCTATTCACATGATGACAAAAACAATTCTTTTCGTTCCCACTTGATTTCGTTTTTCTCTTATCATATTGCAAGTTTTTTTCCACAAAAGAAAAACAGATTTCACATCAACGCTGTTTGATCTAATACTATTGTCACATAAACGCCACTGTAGAATGCGTAATGAAATGGTGGTGGGGGGGGCTACCTGTGCTAGTTTATGTAGAGGCCGAAACATAAGAGAAACGGCCCTCTTTATCCAAATACTTAATTATATAAATGGAGTACCGTATACGATTATCGTATATCATATACAGCACAATCATGTGTACACACTAGTTCCCGTTAGATCACCGAAGTTAAGCAACGTTGAGCCTGGTCATACCAGATGGGTGACCAATTTGGGAATACCATCATGAGAGGACATCGACATCTCTCTGCAAGAACTGAAAAACAGGATAACGGGATATACAAGCGAGTGGACACTGCTTGTGAATTCCATAATCCATTGACATGTCTATTTTTTTGATGAAAGTTCAATCCACCTAGGGTGAGTGCCGCTGCATAAATACATATTCCACCCTCGTAAATCATAAAATATTGTTTGAATAAAATTCACATTTTTTATGGTCTCGGTATATTCTTTCGTGAGGCTCTTCTACAAAATGTCATAATTATGGATCCATTTCCTTGGTTATGAATTATTTCTAACTAGCATCAAAAGGGGATTCAAGGGGTTCTAAAGAGCCCCCTACCTATCCTGATTTTACATGCTGATTCTTTTTTATTTTACATTAAAAGCTGTATATATTACTTCGAATCCTTAATATCTACGTAAAAAAACAAAAAAAAAATGTAGAAGAGAATTAGCGAATCAAAACGCTTATATATGATTTTGTAACGGTGAATTTCGATAAATGTCTCCATTCCACTTCTTAACAATTTTCATGAATATCAGAAATATCATTTCGCAGTTAGTTCCCCATAATGTTACGCTTCACCAATGAGATATCTACCATCGTATATGGGGACATGGGAAGCTACAGTATCCCAGTGTCAATCATATTTTTTTTTAATTTTGAGAATTACATTTTTGTACTCTTTTTCACATTGAGCAAGGCATATTGTCACTTGACAAGGAATTAACTACTATATGGGATCGTGTCTAACAGGAGACTGTAGGGAGTTGAGCAGCGAGATGTCTGTTCACATTACATTAATACTTTTACAGGTTGGTATAATCAGGGAACCAGGAAACAGCAAGGTAATTCCAAAGTCTAGCAATCAAATGAAGAGACTATTAGAGTAGGAGGCTTTTTGGCATCTTGAGTGAAGGGGTGGAGTTTTGTTGGTTGTCGGGTTAGTCGAGAGTATATACGTCGAGGGGACAAAATTGCTATGAGTTTATCAGAGCACATTCAATTAAAGTACTTGTAAAATAGGTACAGGGATGCAACATTGCGGTGACGAGACAGAGGCCAGAGCTTGGCCAATAGTGTGGGACCTATTAAGTTCGAGATTCTTTTTCGGACCAAAAAGTGAGAGACTAGTGAAAGATGCACAGCCCAAATGTGGCAACAATACTCCATATATGGGCGAATTTTGGCTTTGTAAAGATATAAGATGCTCTCTGGTGTGAGCAAGTTTCTAGCACAGTTGAAGGAGCCCGCATTATTTGCGGCAGCCTTAGCAATGTCCTCAATCAATTTGCTCCAATTCATGTTGCCTGTGAAAGTTAAACCAAGAAGTTTGAAAGATGAGCTCTCAAGTAGCGTATTAATAGTCATGGCAATTGATGGCTAACAAAGTTCTTTCTTAAAGGAAAAAAAAGCTTAGTCTTTAGCTTAGTCTGTTTAACACCGAAACCATATTGCTGCGAAATAATATGTAGTCATTCGAAATCAAATTCATACATGAACTTTGTTTCCTTCACATGAAGTTTAGATTTTTGGGGTTCGCCTATGATTTATATGTTCTAAACGCATTAAAAGAAGACTCTTAAACCTGACAAATGGCATTTTCGGTAAAACAAAATTATTCTTTTAAAATTACTAATCTCTATCTGTATAATGTTAAGATTTGGGTGGTAATATGAGCTATATTCAGTTTAATTTAGTTTTATAAGGGATAAGAAGAAGGGAGGAAAACCATCGTAAAAATCCAGCCCAAGCTTCGATTTTTATGAAATTTTAGCAATAGTATTACACATCAATAATTAAATATTTCCCTAATATTAGTATTTGAAAAAGGATTCAATGGGTATAATAGTCACTACTTCCTATTTGAAAATTCAAATATTCCAAATTTGCATTGAATTTAATCCCAATTCTTGCAAAATTCCCTGAGTTTTGATTTCTGGCACAAGTGCGCTTTAACTCACCAGGAGTGTTTTTTGTTTTAACTTTCAAAAGATTGATTCTATCGAAAAGGGGAGACAATCCAACATTAATGCTTTTCTAAATATTCTAAAATGACTGTTACAATTCTGAAAACTTTTATTTAATTAAAGAAATTTATCTTAAAAACTCAAAAAGATAAAAATACATTCCATTCATTTCATAATAATATCAACTAAGTGTTATATTTAATTTCTGTATTTTAAATTCTATTTATTTGAAAATAATTATTTTGACATATAGAATTTTACATTTTATTTGTAAATAAAAAAACTTTTTTGAAGTATTGTTTCTAAATGAAAAACAAATCACCGGAAATGGATATTAATATATATTTTATTGTTATTATATTAAAAAATCACTAACAATATTCCTATTTGATTTTACATCTTTTACAATTTAAATGAATTCAGTAAATGTTTCCGTAACTAATTTTTTTATTGTGTTGAACTTATTTTGAATTACCAGAAAAAATTGGTTTAAGAAAAGAATTAATTTTGAATTGTTACCCTTTTTCGCTAGTATCAATCATTCGAAAATGAAAACATCAAAAATACTTCCGGTGAGTTAAAGTGCATTTGTGCCCAATTTCTTGGCAAGACCCTCAGGGTTAAGACTTAAATTTGATACCTGTTCTAGAATGAAAATAATGTAATGGATTTTGATCAAAATACTTACGAATATTCTTGACATAACGTTTAGTATCAATATATCTTGATTTTAGTTTTTTAAGGGACATACAAACGGTGCAAAACTATTCTGTACAGTGAATTAATTGTATCTGCCTTTTTGACGGGTATTCTTCTAATAATGTATATTCAAAGAATCCGAATTTAAAATGCAATCAATCCAATATAGTAAAAAAAAAAAAAAAAAAAAAAATTAAAGACGAACATTTCAAATCTAGAATTCTACAGGTGGATCGAAATTCTTGTTACCCTTTCAAAAAAGCAACAATTTATTAGCATTAAAAAACAAGTGAGTGTTAAAATTAAGAGACATAACGAACAATTACTATGTAATGAGAAAGTGACATTAAACATCTTGGTACTAATGCGCATGCGCAGTGAATTGTGTTGAAATAGGTAGATAATACATCACGTGGGATTAAAAAGGTTCTATCTGCAATATTTATTTATTTATTAATTATTATTATTATTATTATTATTATTATTATTATTATTATTATTATTATTATTATTATTATTATCATCATCAGAGTCAATTGCGCACCTTGCAGCAGGGTGTAGTGGACTGGCCCAGAGAGAGAGAGAGTACCGCAAAAGACACGATCGCATAGGACTCCGGATATATTGGGAGGCGTGTAAGAGGGTTGGGGAGAAGTGTGCTGAAAAATGGTTTGAGGAGGTGCCTAATGAAGTGAGAACAAGTGTATGGCAAGGTAGAGGTATGGTAGGACAAAAGTGTCATAACGACCAAGCAATACGAACATAATTGTCCGGATTTGGTCGTCATTGACAAGGTCTAAAAAAACTGGCAGATTGTAGATTTCTTAGTCCCCTGGGACAGGAATGTGAGAGAGAAGGAGAATGAGAAGTGAAGCAATTATGCTCCATTGGCCTTGGAGATAAGGCGTATACACGGGGTTAAAACACAAATAATCCCAGTCGTAGTTGGTACACTAGGAGTAATATCAAGTCGCCTGGAAAGACAATTGAAGCAACTACAAATCCCCGATGTTTAAGGCGACCTTCAGACCTCTGCAATTATAGGTACCACCAACATCCTTAGGAAAACCCTTGATCTTTGAAGCTCCTGGTTTGAAGCCGGGATTAAGGGAAGTCCTCTGGAAATGAATTTTATCTATTTCCAGAGAGACGGTCATAAACGAAATCATCATCATCATCACCACCACCACCACCACCATTATTATTATTATTATTATGATTTTATTTTTTCTTTTTTTTCACAAAGCCTACCCGTAATTCTCGACGACTTTTTTTTATTGATTACAGCAATATTTATTCAATCCAGAAATAATTAATTCCAGTAAACTCGTAACTTGGAAATCTTAAGTCTATATAATATTGACCCTTTATGCTTGAATATATTATTGGATTTGAATTCTTATTCTTGCATTATCTCTGACTGTGTACTCTTTATGACAACTGATTTAGCATTCATAAGTACTTAATTTCCGCTAATTCTCGTGTTAATTTCTGGTGGTCTGGAGGTAGGATATCAGTGTATAAAGTGAAAGGTGCCTTCGCATATCTGGACTGGCACTAATTCTCACACATTGATGATAAAACGCTGAATTATGTGGAATCCTTTATATGGGAAGCAACAGCAATGCATCCCGCACATTTGATGACGTGATTACTAATTGAATCGCAAAAGCCATCGCAGCATTTGGACAGCTGAGACATTGGCTGTGGGACTAGCATGGGATTAGACTTGAAACTAAAATCAATCTGTACAAGGCTGCTCTGTTAACCACTTTATTATACGGATCAGAAACATAGACATCATATCAATGGCACATTAACAAAGTTAATGTCTTCCACAAGATTTATACGCGAACAATATGCAGTGTTTCTCATTATGATAAAGTCGCAAATCTCATGTAATATTACAAGAATTGAGGGCTTTCTCATGCAGTCACAGTTCTACTGGACATGATATATATTGAGAATAAACGATTACAGAATTCCCCAAATGCTGATGTATGATGAACTTGATAGTGGAGCAAGAAGTATTGGGAGGCCTATGTTAACATACAAAGATAAATTGAAAAGTGGCCTTGTATTCGGAAATATACAGCCAATAAACTTTGAGGAGATGGCCATAGAACGCTTTGTATATCGTTTATAGTGTCGAACTGGAGCTAAAATTATCATCACTTGACAATTTCTCACCTGCACAATGTAAGAGAAAATGAACAAACGGCGACACACAATTACTCATCGAACACTTCCAGTACCTACACCTGTAGTTGCTGTTAGTTACAATGTAAATCACTAGAGGGATTGAAAAGTCACCAACGATTCAAGCTCCACTGAAACAGTGAAGAATCTTATTGCCAGAATCTCATACGTCGAATACGATGACGAGAGAGTCCATTATATATAGAAATTTATTTAAGTTCGTACCAAAATTTGTATAGTAACTCAATAGTATAACTAGAGCTACTAATATAACACGACAGAATCATATTTCCTTTCCATGAACTTCCCATTCGTGGAATACGACGCCACAGACTTGCTTCTCAGTTGATTATAGGACATTTACAAGTCTAATCTGAACAAATTCTTGGTAATTAATCAATGTCCCCCAACCGAATCAGGGTGTTGTGTAGCAACAACTAACACTCTAATTAACTCTTATCCTGTAGTAGTTTTTAGGCCTTGGTATTAGATGATGAACTAGTAAAAATAATAAACGAAATAAATCAGTTATGTTTTATCAAGCTTTGAAGTTAAACTATCGGAAAGCTAAAAAAGTGCAGATAGAACTTTTGAAATTTCACGTGACGGATATCGGTGAGATAATCAAAATTTATAAACCGAAAGCTAAATAATAATTCATCATCAGCACATATTCATAAAAATGCAAAATCATAAACATAGTAATCATAAACATAGTCTGCAAAAGAATATGAAAAATATAAAACACAAAAAAAAAAAAACGCACAAAATGTCCAAAAGATATTTATTGTGACTTATATATGACGCTTTTGTAATGGTTAACGTTGTCATTTCTAAACCTGAAGTTTTGATGGGCGTATCTTATTTATATTGCGTCCTTGCATCTCTAGAAGAGAATCCGTCCGTCACCTTGTCGCACTTTATTTTGAAATAGCATTTCCGTCGGTCTGTCGCGTTTAAATTTAAAATAACACTAGAAAAAAGTGTAACCTCACCGATTGATCTTGGTTTAAATTGTTTGAATCAGAGAAAAGTGAGTTTGTAAAGCCAGTTACATATTAGTCTCTTTCAGCTCCTTCTCGTTTCTTTCCCCTGTTTTACTCTTCATCTACCGTTTAAATAGTATTATCGTCTGCAATGATATTCTAATTTGTTTACCTCTCCCTTCTGATGGGGTTTCGTTTTCATTCATTGATTTAGTTATTTTTTATTTCATTTTATTTTTAAAAATAAATTAACTTTAATTCACTTCAAACAAAGGGCACATTGTAAATTAGAGACCATGTCTAAAAGGCCATCGTAAGTGGGGAATTGTTAAGCAAGGTATTTGTTCACGTGACATTAAAATGCCTACACAGCCAGGGAGACAGGAAGCAGAGAGAATTTCAAAGTCTAGCAGCTCGAGAAAAGAAGCTATTAGAGCAGAAAGCATTCCGGCACCTGGGGACCTCTATTGTAAAGGGGTGGGATTTTGTTGACAAACGGGTTAATCAGAGATATTTATGCCGAGTTACGACCAAAATAGGAAGTTCTTAAGAGCACAAACTATCACCCGAGCAGCCTATACCGAGTAATATTGACTATTCCGCTCTCGACTACTTTTAACTCCACCACGTTCAGATGCTGCATCTTGATATAGTCGAAATTAAGTAAATTCCAATTGATTTCTTTTTACTTATGTGTCCAGACCCTATAGAAACTATGCATTTTGAAGCCGCTTTTGTTTCTTGAACTAAAACAGGCTTATAGAATAAAAGAGGCTTTCTAAGCAAGCGATACAGGAGCATAGAGAAGAAGGGGTTTTTGATGGTTCGATATCCTTTTGTTCGAACTTAATTTTAAAATCATTAAGGCATTTGATTTTGCTGCTCGTTTAATAGATTGAGGATAGTTTTTTCGAGAGAGTACAAGTTCATTAAGTTCATCGAAGCACATTTCGTGGAAGTGCTTATAAAATAAACATATGGACGTAACTCTCCAGCAGTGTAACTGGACAAATACTATAGAACCTATAAGGTTAGAAATTCGTTTACACCATGCCCCCAAAAGGTAGAGACTAGTCGTTAGCGCACAAGCTCAGATGTGACAACAATACTCCATGCATGGGCGGATGGTGGCTTTACACACACACACACACACACACACACACACACACACACACACACACACACACACACACATATATATATATAGTTAAAAACATACAGAACATAATATCTATAATAATAATTATTTTTCGTTAGAGGTTTGACATAGTTGAAATTGACAATTATACATCTCGAGGCCGGATGCTGGAATTTAATTTGTATTTAGTTTCGATTTACCTGCATCCCCTCGAAGGCAAACATAGACACAAAACCGATCTTTAACGTGGAGGAAAATCTAGGTCCCCCAAATGAGCCAATCTGAGTTGGAACAAAAATAAAAAAAAATTACTCCAGTCTAGAAAGAATCTATTTCACTGACCGATGGCAGAGGGAATTGACGTTGCTAAGTGCTTAACGACATGCCCTGAAAATGTACTTGTGTAAAGTTTGAATCCAGTTTGATCTGCAAAAACACGTTCACTTAGGATGTTGGCTACCTTCACGTAATCACTTCTGTAAGTACCCAGTGTCTTTTCAGAAATAATTCTAACTAGAAATATATCGGGTAAGCCAATACTAACAATAGATTCCTAAGAAATGTATAAATGAACTGATGACAGAGTTGAATAAATGTAGCGTCAGAACAGGTACTAAACTGTTCCTCGTCGAAAAGCTAAGATTTTGTGTGTGTTAGAATTACTGGACGTGTTTAGAGACGCTCAAGCATCTTCAGTCGTTTGGTCTGCCATGATTGACATTGAATTCTCGACTATCTGTCTGTCAAGCCTAAGTTTGAAATAACAGTTTTACTTGCGTCCATGTAGGCCGGTCAGTTCGTTTGTCATACTTATGTTTTTATATGTAATATTTTTATTGCTAAACGCGCAAGTTAAATGGACACATTTTAAGAATACCAGTTCATGATGGTATCGCACGATGTTTTTTTTTTCCTTGGAGAGGAAGTGACGTCACTTTATGAATAATGGAAAAAAGAAATTGATAAATAATGATCATAATACAGAAAAAGGTACATAGACATCAAAGTGCATCATTTCAAAGAGGAAAACGAAGGAACAAACAGGCAAATATATATAGTGCGAGAGAAAGAAAGAAAGAAAGAAAGAAAGATAGATAGATAGATAGATAGATAGATAGATAGAGACAGAGAGACACGCACAGGATGACACCCATAATATGCAGCTTATTGAATCGTTAATACAATCCACAATTCTTTTCTCCAACACATGCTTTCCCAAAATCATTGATAAAAATTTATAATCTGTTCTGTAGCCGCCTATATTTGATACAAATGACCTTTAGTCTATGCCTGGCATGTTCACCCAATTTCAATTGTGAATGTCCATCAGTCTTTGTTTTATCACCGTTCAATGACACGCATAGCTGAATACGATGTGCATAATTGTCAATTACACTGTAATTGGCACTGTCATGTGCGGTGATGAGCTTTCGTTGAGCAATAGTCCCCTTAAATTGTTTTGATAACCCCGAAAATAAAATTATGGATGGTTAATGTACGATAAATGGGAAACCCGTTCAACATCAGACCTGCTACTGGTGAGACGAATCCCAAAGTGTCCCCATATATAATTGAACGGTGATAAAACTAAGACTGTTGGACATTCATGAATGAAAACACGGTGGATAAGTCATGCATAAACTGACATTTGTTTTGTGTTAAATATTTTACGGTTACAGAAAGAATTGCGAATTTTATTTACGATTCCATGGGTTGCATTGCTTAGGGGCACTTTATATATATATATATATATATATATATATATATATATATATATATATAGAGAGAGAGAGAGAGAGAGAGAAAGAAATAAAGAGAAGAAATAAAGAGAAAGAAGTAAATCAATGGTGATGGCATGGGGATAAAAGAGGTTTTTATTTTAGACTAAAAGTAATTATCATTATTTTCAACAAGTATTACAAGTATTATTTTTAATTTTAATAACTTGCTTTAATAAAATCAAATTGCAGATTGTAATTGAGTCAGGCCATTTTCATTGCTTCACCTCCGTGAAAATAACACACGCATATATATATATATATATATATATATATATATATATATATATATATATATATATATATATATATATATTATTAAAGAGCACGGAACTTTTTTTTTTGTTTCATTATTTTCTTTTTTTTACCTTTTCCAATCTCCGAATTTTTCTTTTATCAAAGTTGCATAAGTTGGATCCATATGTTTGTTTTTGCATGTTTCGAGTAGAAAATTTCCGTCATCCTCAGGCAGATTACGTCATTTAGGTTCTTAAAATTACGTTTTTTTTTTTTAATTACGTTTGGTATTACATGTGTAAAAATGTATATATTTTGTCATGGTCACGTGTTAGGGTGGTTTATTAAATAGGTGGACAATTATTTACAGGAGGAGGAGGTTAGTATTAATACTTATATTGTGTATAATTACATTTACAATTTTTTTTGTACATATTATTTAGAATTTACTAACTTTAGCATTTTAACATGTTCCGGCTGCATTCATAATTTATATTATTATTTCAGATTGTTTTGCTTTTATGTACAGAGTTTCTAGTACATTTGTCTCTTTACACAGCGATAGTAATGTAAAGAGACTTAAAATACTACAAACGTTTAGGTTCGTAAATTCTAAATAATAATCTGATATATAAAAAGCAATGTGACTGTCTGTCTGTCTGTCTCCATATTTTCAAACTCTATCTCCTTCAAAACTAAAATTCACAGAAAGGCGCTAAGGACCTCAAATTATCAGATTTTTTAGGGACCGTTCTCTTATGGGTCTTTAACTGGTTAAAATTGTTTTTAAGGGGTCAAAAATGGGTCAAAATTGACAAAACTCGTTATACATTTTCTACATTAATCTTAGTTTATTTTTAATTTTTTATCAGTTCATATGCGTGTCACGTTGACACAGTGGTAGCGTCACCGGCTTTGAATGCTATAGTTTTGCTTTCGGTTTCGATTCTAGCTGATGGCACCCAAATACTTATCAATTTACTTTCGAAATCACGACTCTATAATATTATGTACGAAACCTGGGCAAATTAAAATATAATATTTAAGCGTATTTTACGCCCAGGCAAAGGCGGGAGCTCCTCAGCTAGTACGTATATAAAAAATTGTAAATGTAATTTAATACAATATTAATATTAATATTATCCAACCACTAAAAAAATTGTCCACTCATTTAATAAACCACCGGAACACGTGACTTTGACAAAATATATAAATTTTAATACATGTAATACCAAACATAATTAAAAAAAAAAGAAGAAGTAATTTTAAGAACCTAAATGACATAACCTGCCTGAGGATGACGAAAATGTTCCAGTTGAAAGCGCTCGCTATGAAAAAACAAACAGATGGATTCAACTTATACAACTTTGATAAAAATATAAAAATAATAATTCGGAGATTGGAAAAGGTAAAAAAAATAATCAAGCAAAGAAAACTCCATGCTTTTAATAACATCTGCTTCAATAAGAACATGCTGTCTAAATAAACACGATATATATATATATATATATATATATATATATATATATATATATATATGTGTGTGTGTGTGTGTGTGTGTGTGTGTGTGTGTGTGTGTGTGCGTAAAATCAGCACAGGCGGAAATAAAAAACAATAAAATACAGAAATTTGTGACTGTATATTCATGGAACGTTTTGAAAGTAGATACAATTTTTATCAAGCAGCCCCGTATATATATATATATATATATATATATATATATATATATATATATATATATATAGTTCCTCTTTGTGTAAAGTAATATATATGTATGATGTTATGTATAAAGAAACTATATATATATATATATATATATATATATATATATATATATATATGGGGCAATCTCCTAAAAACATGAACGTAACGTCGCTGATCTAACGAGAACTAGCGTGTTAATGTATTTATGCCGTATATCTGCATAATAGCAATGAATATCTTTTACTTACCCTTTAGATTTATTATATTAACAATTGTAACACGTTTATTTTTCATTTTTTATTTGTGTGCTCATTTTTAAACTTATACAGTAAAGCACACAGAGGATACGACTGGAGGAAATATCTCAGTTGTCAGAAATACAAACTACGAGTTCTACCAAGGCAGCTATAAAAATGGTTAATGTTGCTCTACGGAGACTTTCACTCACGGAGCTAAACCGTATTTCTCATGCTGCAGGACTCCTTTTTAAAATTAGAACATTGTTAAAAAAAAAACGGGCTCTCATTTCCAACAGTAAAACAACGGGAGTTCGGAGCAAAAAAACAAAACATCAGGCTGAAAACAGAACTCCAAAATCAGCTGAAAATTTGCAGAAAAGAAATTGTCTTAAATAAATCAATTCCTTGTCAACCTTGCAGTGCTGGACATCATCTGCAGGTTTATTGATAAATATGACACAAAAGTAGAGGAACTGAAGAATATAGCTAGGGAACACGGAGACAGGATCCTAGCATTTGACAAAAGAATAAGGATAAAAGAAAGCAAGAATATGTCGAAAACCGAAAATTAACGGTTTAAGCGCAATGATCGATTATTTTTTCGTAGCTTAATAAGGGACAGAATTATGGTAGAAACGTCATCAGAAACACAAGAGCTGGAGGATTATTGGAGGCTTCAGTTCGACAATGAAGTTACCTACAATGAAGAAGCCCAATGGATCCTAGATGTTGCAAAAAGCAACAAAAAAACAACGCAGAAATGCCAGGGACAGAAATAACAAAACTGAATGGGTTCCAGAACTACAAAAAATCTGGCATAGACAACCTACCCAATTTCTCGCTTAAGCGATTAACAGCAATGGATAGCATTACTTCAACAGCCTCCTAAGGGGCGAAAAAAAAAAACACACACACTAGCATGGCTGTTAAAAGGGCATACAACTCTCATATCCAAAACGAGTAAAACTCAACGCCATAATAGGTACAGATCTATTTGATGTCTCACTATAACCTACAAGCTTTTTATCGGCCTGCTTTTCTGGAGCATACATGGAGAAAGAACAAGCAGGATGCAGAAGGCAGTGTTTAGTCACCAAGACCGAGTTGTTGATTAATACGACTATTTTTGAGAACTGTAGAGAGAGGTAGAGGAACCTAATCATGACTTGAATTGATTACCAAAGGACATATGATAGTTCCCCCCACACACATGAATACTGCGGTGCCTTGGTTTATATAAGATCCATCCAGTAATCAAGGAGACGATGGCTGTACATATTAGGATGTGTCAAACAGTATGATTAAAACACAGTAAAGGAATTGTAAAAATCCATGATGTCAGGATCAGAAGGGGGATCTTCCAAGATTTCTCTATCTATATAAAAGCCAAGTACGTCCAAGGATGGAATATTGTTGCCATATCTGGGCAGGAGCTGCTAAAAACAGCCTATCCTGCCTTGAGAGAGTACAAAATAGACTCCGTGGCTTAGTGGGGGATGCCCTTTTCTCTACCCTGCAACCTCTCTCCCACAGAAGAGACGGTGCGAGCCTATCCTTGTTTTATCGTTATTTCCATGGCAGGTGCTCGTCTGAACTCCAATCTCTGGTCCCCATTCGCCAATCTTTCACGAAAAACACCCGTCTAGCTGAATCCACTGTGAAAAATTTCCCCCACTCTTTATCTGTGCCTAAATCAAAACGCGGATTCCATGAACAAAGCTTCTTTCTTAGAACTGCACGCCTGTGGAACTCTGTTCCGTCTGCCTGCTTCCCACCGGATTACAACTTGGATGTCTTCAAGTCCAATGTTAAAAAATTCCTAATGAACCGCCCCCTTAAGTAAACCCTTCATCAAATCTCCACACTAACGTAATGTACTTGCAATAACCCTTATCCCTGAGTGGCTTCCGGGCCTTGATAAGTGGTGATCACTGAGTAAAAAAAAAAAGAGGATAGCCTATTAACTTTACTCTTCTGCCTGGCGATAGCTCTATTAACCAAGCTACTCAACATACTCCGGAGTGCTTACAACATGAGTCAGGGCAGCTAATAAGATCTGAAAAAAAAGCCAACTACATGCTCTTCATGGATGACCTCAAGTTGTATGCCAACTCAGATGCTGACTCTTGCAAGCCGCATATAACTTCTCAAGCGGTATTGGAATGAAGTTTGGTTTGGACAAATGTGCTAAGTACCCCATGAAAACTGGAAAAAAGATCCGAACGGAAAACATACAACTTGATGAAAATGCTGTCACCAAGCACCCAAAAGAGCAGGAAAAATACAAATACTTTGGCATACTTTGGTAAAAATCGAATTTCCTTTCTTAATCAGATATTTTCGATTATCGATTTACGATACTTATAGGAAGTATTCCGATACAAAACCGCAGTAAGAACACACCCAGACACATGGAGTGCTTTCATGTGAATTAAAAAAATGACCCTGCCGTTTGGAGTCCATAGGAAATGAACTCACACACGAAGAATTTCTTTTATATATTAGTAGAAATACATATTTCTACATATCTACATTATATATATATATATATATATATATATATATATATATATATATATATATATACATACATACATACATATATATTATATATCTACATTATATATATATACATATCTATATTATATATTATATATATACATATAAATATATATAAATATATATATATTCATATATATTAGCTAACTCGAATACTCGTTAAATAAAATCGATCTAGATCAAAACGTTTCATGAAATAAAAATATTTTATATTTCAAAATACACACACACACACACACATATATATATATTGATATATATATATATATTGATATATATAAATGAAAAAAGATAAAAATAGATCAAAAGTATCATTACGATTATTAGAATGAACAAGAACGTCACCACATCAGCAGCAGCGGTAGCAGCATCACCGTCGACAGAAACAAATCATCATCATTATCAACATCATCTTAATAATTATTGGACACGAGTGAAACAAATGCAAGAACAGCAGAAAAACAGCAATACCAACAACAAATAAAAGTTAACCGAAATGGAGAAACAATGACAGAAAAAGGAGATACATTTTCCTGTTATTTGTTTTTGTAAGGGGATAGGGCGACAAAAATAAAGAGAGAGAGAAAGAGGGAGATAAGAGAGGGGAATTTGGTAATTAAAAATAGCAAATAAAAAACAAAACAAAAACAAAACAAAAAACAAAACGCTTTTACGTGATGAGGGGTGGTTATGGCGGGGGTTTCGACAAGAAAATTGCCCGTGTTTATTTTTTTGCTCACCTCTTTGATAGTACCCGGGGTTGTAAGCAAGCCGAAGATGGCAAAGCCAGGTATGCATAAGATTGAAGAAAGTGCGACACACCATCCGATGAGATTGGCCGGCCAAGGGTACTCGTAGTCATCGTATGTGAGAGGTTGATAAGCGACCAGACCAAACACAATGTTAAACTGAAATTACAAAGAAACATCATTCAGACAATAGTAGTATTAGTAACATTAGTATTAGTAACAGCAGTATTATTATTATTATTATTATTATTATTATTATTATTATTATTAGTAGTAGTAGTAGTAGTAGTGAAGCCTTATACTATTCCACTGACATAGCGAAAATCTGCCTTTTTAAATGAATTCCACTCTTAGAAACATAAAGAGTATTAAAAACAGAAAATCAAAGTGGAGGAACAGAACAGGAAAGAGAATATGTGCGGTCTAATTTGCTGATAATCAGGAAGAATTTTCGATACGAATCCAGAACATGGCCCAACTTCCCGTCGGGATGTAACGAAGCTACGGAGACATACTAAGCAGCAGCTTAATACATATGCAAATGACCAATTCGTGGTGCGAGATGACATCACAGTGGAGGAAGAGGAAGAAAGAAAAGTTGAACAGAAAAAAGAAACACGTGGCGGCGAGCGACTTGGGAGCATATTTTGAAAATAAGATTCAGGTGTGGTTTGGAAAGTACCGTGAATAAATACTTTTTCTTAAAACTGAAAAAAAAAAATTCAAGTCTTTTTTGTTCCTTTGCCACTTTCTCTGCACACAGCATGTTGAGTTTGAGTGAAAAATTGACGACGATTGATAAAATTGATACACATTATTTGGTGCCGTAATGACCAGGCTTCTTTTTCGCAAAAAAGGGTTCAAAATGAACATAAAAGGAAAAAGTTACCATCGAAGGGAATGCAGTCGCAAAGAAAGGAAGTAACAACAAACCAAACTTAGGAAGAAAACTGAGAGAGAGAGAGAGAGAGAGAGAGAGAGAAAGAGAGAGAGAGAGGAAGAAAGAGGGAGAGAGAGAAAAATAAAAAGAAATTGCATCGGTCTGTGAGTACTAGCGTTCGTTTACGGATTATTAAAGTTTGGAAATTTCAAAAAAAAAAAAAAAGAAACACGTCTAATTTGTATCATGGGCTATACTGAGTGACTCGTAAAAACATTTTTATTTGTAAATTTTAAAACCGTATCTGGTGCGAAATATTAAAGTTAAAAGTCATCTTTAATTTTAAAAACCTGCAAAAAATTGCTTGACGGTCAAGTAAAACACTTGATGTTCACGGAATATTATTCTTTTGAAAGTGAAACATAGACACAGAGGTTGCATTGCCGCTGTGGTAGTAAGATAAAAATGTCCACTAACATTTAAGGCACTTACAATCTTCGGATACATAAATGGTTGGGGTTGATGACGGTTCGTAGACAGTCCTAATTCTACCAAGAAAATTCGGACAACAAATCAGGTTTTCCGGTAGAACGTTATTTAGCAACAAAAGATGAATTTCGTAACGGCGCTTCTGAGGGTTCGGTTTAGGAAGGAGGTAGATTAGTGGAAAGTAAAAGAGAATAAACAGAGTGCTTGTGTTGGATGGGATGATAAGGTCAAACCGTATTGTGATGAAAAAGAGGAAAATGCAATAATTGTTGCATAATGTTGACATCCGATTACATCGGGAGCACGGGTATTGCCTCTGGTAATTTGGGTCCGGTGTAAACCGTGTCTCGAATAAGGTTTTCACGAGGGGCTTTTTAGTTAGGAAACAAAATGCACCATAAGACCAAGTAAAATGTTAAATTAACTAGCGTTATCTCGAATAAACATATATATATATATATATATACATATATATGTATATATACATATATATACACATATATATATGCATATATACACATATATACATATATATACATATATATATGCATATATACATATATATATGCATATATATACATATATATATGCATATATATACATATATATATATGCATATATATACATATATATGCATATATATACATATATATGCATATATATATACATATATATACATATATATATACATATATATGCATATATATATGCATATATATGCATATATATACATATATATATGCATATATATACATATATATATATATATATATATATATATATATATATATATATATATATATATATATATATATATATATATATATATATATAGCTGTTTTGACCCCAATACATAGTTCAAGCAAAATAAATTGTCTTGGATTTTATTAAAATAACTTCCAATGCATAATGTTTGATAATTCATTTATTTTTTTCATTATCGTTTATGCTTTAAATTCTGTTTATTTAAACATGACGAAAGTCATAAATCTGTGACGTGATGCCTAAGCTAGAATTATTTTATTAAGATAATGTTTCAATGACATACAGATTTTTAGCGTGCTTATTAAACTACATACTATTAAACAGATCTACAGAATTCTGACCCCCTTATTAAACTACTTATGATAGATATATCAGAGCTTCAAAGTTTATATTCTCATTAAACTAATTACTATTAAAAATATCGGATCTGCAAACTTTATAACATCGTTATTAAACCATAAAAATAGCAGAGCTTAAAATTGTTATAACGTCGTTATTCAACTACTTACCATTAAAAATATCGGGGCTACAAATTTCCAGCAAAGTCTCCAGTAAATACCTGGTCGAAAGCCCATCATAGATTCAATATCATCGGAGAATTTGTCAACACCTAACAAAAAACAAAAACATAAAGTTGTTCATTATTAGCTTTTTTTTTTGTAAAATGACTAATGAATTAGTCAAAAGACGTGGAAAATTTACAAAGAAATTGTATAAATAATTAATGGCCGGATTGTGCAAGATATTAAACGTGAATGAATTTGCCGAAACATATATTTGTTGTAGCATTGGATGTTAGGCTAAGGGTAAAAAACAAGAAGTGTTCTAGACAAGTGGTCAGAAAGGTTAGCAGGAATTAGCATCCAGTATCGTGAGAACGGGAATCTCTGATACAAGTAGAGAAAGGGTGAGATTGTTCGAATCAAGAAAAAATGTGAGTGTGAAAAGTCAGTTAAATATAAATAAAAGAAAAAAAAATCTAAAGTAAGTCTCGTTCTTCCCGTGCTTTTTTATTTTCAAGTTGTTAGATATTGACCGGACCCCGATGGTCGATTATTATTATGAAAGAAATAAAACAATTAGTTTCTGGGAAATGTGTATTCACAGTTTGGAATGTTTATTCAGGAATTTAACTCATGAATGAAATAAATAAAGTCGATTTAGGAATTTTAAAATAGATTGGAATTTGCTTAGTTAAATAAACAATGTTTTAGCTTGCGTTAATGACACGCGATTTGATCTACTTTGCTGACGTAATAGTTAATTAGCGGACGACCCGGTTGGACGCGGACAGGAGAACGGGTGGAGATGTAAAAGGGGGACGCAGCGTGCGAAACTGCAAAAGAGAATTCATAGAACGAATAAAACCCATGTAAAATATAACTTGTGTTATGGCGTTCTTTTAGGAGTTTGAACCAATAAGAAGGTATGTGATTCTTTTGACCTGAAACAAACATACTAATACGCAATTGTTATCGTTTAATTATAAAAAGTTGTCTATGAAAGTTTATGTGTCATGATTGTTGACTACGTGTTTTTGTGAAAAAGCAGCCGAATACACAATGGACATTTTACATGCAGGACACTGTTATATACATCACCAGATGGTTGACACAAGTAAGAAATACACACACGTATATATATATATATATATATATATATATATATATATATATATAATATATATATATATATATATATATATATTTAATTTAAAAAATAATATTAAGTGAAAGACGTCAAAACTATATTAAAATTACTTATTAGTTGAATATGGATGTCTATGCGTTGTGAAAAAAAATAATATAAATAAAGTTAATTTCGTTAGATTTGTTCCAAGGGAGATACTCTGTCTCACTTTATTAAGTAAATTTCATTGTTGACAATTACGATATAAAAGAGTTTTCAGATTATTTTAAAACTTAACAAAACGTAAGTATAGTTTTTGAATTGTATGATTTTAAAAATTATAATTATAAGGATTGATAAGTTTGATTGTAATAGCTAATAGATTTGAATTATGTATAGTTTTCAATTCGGATCAATTTATTAGTCATGATAACTGACCGAAATGATCAATCGTTTTTTTTTTTTTTAGCTTAGTTTAGTTTCGTATATATACACACATGTATAATAGTTTAGTTTGTATTTTCATAAGTATGTATATACAACTTAGAAATAATAAAGTTATTAATTATTAAATTGAACATTTTGGTAGAAGATGCAGAATTAATTAAAATTGTTAGTACGAATAGTTGGGTTTGATGACTTTGTTTGATAAAAATTCAATATGGCGTAATGGAAAAATATAAAGGTATCTGCAGCTTCTCTTCCAATTTTCGGATTTTTACCATGTCAAATCACATTCCAATTCCTTTTGACGGATTGATTGTTGTTATTTCTTCTGATGAGTTAAGGGCATAATAGATTCACTGATCTTGCGCTACGAAACAGATACTGTCAAGAATTGTATAAGTCAACTGAATTAAGGGAATAAATTATAAGATGGTCAACATCATGAATTTTGGAATATAAATTCTTGTCATTTATTCTCTCTCTCTCTCTCTCTCTCTCTCTCTCTCTCTCTCTATATATATATATATATATATATATATATATATATATATAGTAAGTTATAAATATATATATGGCAATAACGCTACATAGAATATTCCGCGTTTCATTCTCGTGAGAAAACGTTAGGCTTATGCAAAGAGTTGTGGTTACCTCGCGTTTTTTATATGCACAGTCTATTGAATTTTTAGTTAGCCAATCAGCTTCCTAGTTTCCATATGCATAAATAATTATACATATATGTATATACACTAAAGTTATATCCGAATTATAGAAAAAAATCGCATACCTTATGTCGTGGTCGTTTTTTTTTAAAATATCTTAATTACAATTAGGTTGAAAATAGGTCAGCTTACTTAGATAGCTACTCTTCCCATGAAAAGCACGCACCAAGGAAGGGGGGGACATAAGGTCAATTATGCCTTTGTCCTGAAAGTGCCCATCCATTGGCTGATTAAGATGGAAACTAGGAAGCTGATTGGCTAACTAAAAGTTCAACAGACTGTGCATATAGAAAAACGGGACGTAACCACAACTCTTTGCATAAGCCTGACGATTTCTCAAAGCAAATACGCATAACATTGTATTTTCGTATATTAATTTATGTGATTAAATGAAGTAGTCATATATATATATATATATATATATATATATATATATATATATATATATATATATATATACACCGGCTACATAACACAGTTACGAGTTATATAGTATTAATACTAGTTGCAATATCCCATTTTGTTTATAATGAACTATTCCAATCTTATATTCTTTACAGACAAGTACAAACACTACTCGCATGACAATGTTTAAGACTGTAGATATTAATAAATAAGTTCTAATCACGCGAAAAGTTTGTCTTTTCATTTAGTTGTTGATATCGAAAATAAAGAAAAATATTTTCCTATATTTTTCGAGATGAACCCTCAAATGAATAGACAGAAATTTCGCCTGATGAGAACTTAAATTTTAATAACTACATTTTGATACATTACGATGCTAGTGTAGTGAAAGATGTATGTCTCTTTATAAATAAATATTAATTTGAATAGGTTTGTTAAGTATTGTGCACCATTATAAAACGCCGGTGAATTTTGATCCTACGAATATATACCATGAACGTGAACTATATATATATATATATATATATATATATATATATATATATATATATATATATATATATATATATATGCTTATATTTAGGCAGCATTTTATCATTTAAACAGACATTGTTAAAGACAACACAAAGCTTTTGTTTTGTAAAACCTTTTTTTATTTTTTACAAAACAGAAGCTTTCCGTTGTCTTTAACAATGTTTGTCTGTCTGTCTGTCTGTCTGTCTCTCTCTCTCTCATATATATATATATATATATATATATATATATATATATATATATATATATACTAGCATTTAAACCCGGCGTTGTCCGGGTGTTTGGAGGTGTATATTGAGCCCCCGCCCCCCCAAAAAGCGGTCAATTTTTTTAATTTGACCCCTATTATGACCCCTTAACATTTATTGTTTTGGACTCAAATCAAGTTATTAAGTTAGATCCATGTCCAAGGAACCCATATCTAAAATTTCAAGTGTTTAGACCCAAAATTGTCGGAGGAGGTTGGTAGAGTTCTAAAGGGTCAAATCGTTGAACTTTGACCTCTTAACAGCCAAATTTCTGGCCGAAGACGGATTACAAAGATTTTCCCAAATCTCAGATAGCTTAGGTTATTAAATATTAGAGAAAATTTCTGTCTACGTATTTTCGTTAGGATTTTACTAGTTTCTTTATAAGCTTCCTTGCGTCTAATTTAACCGCAGTAATAGCTTTATACCCGAATATTTTCTGATCCGTCCAGGTCTATGTTCATGAGAATGAGCCCTCTTTAACATAATTGCTGGTTACATTGGGTTTACATCTAGGAAACCAATCTATGCAAACATTATACATATAACTTCTTTTCCATATATATATATATATAAATAAAGATATATATATATATCTTTATATATATATATATATATATATATATATATATATATATATATATATATATATATATATATATATCGTACAGACGGTCGGGTTTCAATCCTGGCTTGAGGTAGTTACCTGTCTAGCCGCACTGATGAACTGTGAAACAGCGAAACACTACTGTATGTGGATGACTATATATATATATATATGCACACACACACATATATATACGCACATACACATATATACACACATACACACACACACACACACACACATATATATATATATATATATATATATATATATAGAGAGAGAGAGAGAGAGAGGGGGTAGATTGAGCGAGAGAGAAGGAGATACTGTATAAAATAAGAGAGGGTAAAAGTGATAGATATAATCTTAATAAGGAATCGGTTTAAAATAGAATCATTAAAGTTTTTCTTTCAAACATAACTAAATCCTAAAAGTGAGGATATTTTGGCATGCATTTTGCATGATTAGAAATTATAGGATCAAGATTTCAGGAAACAAACGTTTATTAACACTTTTTTAGTACAATAATAGATTCTTTGAATGGAATCCATAGAAGACGAGCAATTTGCTGACTTACCGTAGCAATATGATATGATAATACTTTCAAAAAATACTGCAAATAGAATGGAATAACCAGCAGCATATCTATCCATTAGGTGTACGACATAGGCGCCTCCCTGCAAAAAGTAAACATCACCATAGCAAGTTAATTAAATAAAACGAGATTTTAAACAATTAAAAAAAATGCAAATGTATGTTTTCAGAAAACTGGTAAAAAAATATAATGCTTGAAACTCGCCACTTTCGACTTAGAAGTAATTCAGAAGAAAGCGTTGAATGGCGACAATCATTTCCTTTTGTATTTTAGGGCAACACACACACACACACACACACACACACACACACACACACACATCAAACTGATTTTTTTTTTCATAAAAACCTTAGGTATGTAATTTTTATTACAAATATTTTTCATATGTTTTTTTTTTATAAATACTCAAAGGGATTTATTTTACATATACAATTTAATTACGAAAAAATATTTTTGTACAAATGTGAAAATATATTTTTAAATACATAAATATTTCTTTACACACACACACACACACACACACACACACACACACACACACACACACACACACACACACACACACACATATATATATATATGTGTGTGTGTGTGTGTGTGTGTGTGTATATATTTGCTAATAGATATGCGCTTTTTTCCCAAAATATGAATTTATTATTTTTGTAGTAAATAATTAAATATGTTTTCTTTCCATGCATATTTAATAGCGAAAATATGTTTTTGTCTAAAAATAATTGATACTTATACATTTTGAAAGCCATTCTTAACACGGATAGTTTTGGGGGCTTTGTTAAATCTCCAAAATACCATTCTAATTTTTTGAACGTATCCATTTCGGTAGTCTTTTAAATATATGTTAATAAAACATAGATGTGAAATTATTTCCGGAAGTGGCGAGTCTCTGGCGTTTTGCCAGACAACCTGCTTTTTCGTAATAATAATAGTAGTAGTAGTAGTAATAGTAGTAGTAGTAGTAGTAGTAGTAGTTAACGTAGTCTGTCCATCTCACTTTCTCTTTCTTCATAGTAGGGTTGTAATTGTTTTCTTGCGTACTAGATGGCAGCGGGCATATAACAACAGCACACATTTTTGCTTTGGATGCCAGTGTTCTCAGATAAGTTTTGTATCGATAATCGAAATAATCCGATATAAGGTGATTTGACCACTTTACACAGCCTAACATCACAAACCGAAAGGCCCGATATATAAAATGGGCAGTAGGTTCTTTGATATGACAGTGACGCATTCGAAATAATTTCTTCTGTTTAAAGCACTATTTAACAATTGAAGCATAATACTTGACTTTTTGTTTTTAAACTTATTTAATTCATTATATATAAAAAATAATTTTATAAAATCAACAGTAATTTCTCTGCAGTTCAATGTAAACTACAATGTATTGTGGACTAATCAATGCGGGGACGCATGTGGTACCTTTTCCCGGTGCACCACGATGGGTCCCCAACTAGAGCAGGTAATTAATCGATTTGATTAAAAAATGGTCGATTTCACTGATTTCGATGACAATAAAAATATAGGCGCATAAAACATTCGTTGATAATCATTTAATGGCGAGCAACTTCGACTCTCCGTGCTAATATATATATATATATATATATATATATATATATATATATATATATATATATATATTAGCACGGAGAGTCGAAGTTGCTATATATATATATATAAGTACCACATATGTATATATATATATATATATATATATATATATATATATATTGCTTTTACAAAAAACTTACAACATTTAATCGGAAATCCTCATGTTTGAGTCCCCACTCTATAATAAAGAGTAATATATATATATATATATATATATATATATATATATATATATATATATATATATATATATATATATATAATGAATTATGGGCGACTTTCTAAGTAAATAAAAATGAGCTTCGAGACGAAGCCACTATTTAAATGAATTTATCGTTAAAAAAACAACAGCGACAACAAATCTAAACTTATAAGTGATAACAATAAAACAGTGGAGTCATCTAGGAGTTCGTGGCGGAATGATTAACGCGCCGGATTGTGATGCACATGGTTCGGAGTTCGATTCCTAGAAACAGTCAAGCTACGCTGACGAGAGGTAGTTATTTAGAACATGCATGCACGTAGATTACTGTTTTAAAAATAAATAGAATGTTATATACGTCCAAATAAATTATGGGCGACTTTCTAAATAAATAAAAAATGAGCTCTGAGGCGAAACCACAATTAACCGTATTTATCGTTAAAAAGAACAAATCTCTCTCTCTCTCTCTCTCTCTCTCTCTCTCTAAGCCTCTGGACTTTATTAAAGGAAGACTAAAAATCGCTGCTATAATTTCAAATGTTCTGAAATAACAGCAACGGGAGACTTTTCCTATGTTACCCCCCACCCTCTTTTTACAAATATCTCCAGCATCAAATTTGCCTTATAGACTGTGAAATTTACTTCATCCATGAAAACGAAAGAGAGGAGATATGAGAAATATTTGGAATCAAGTTTCCCGTTGCTGTTATTTCAGATCATTTGACACCATACCAGCAAGTTATAGTCTCGCCTCCATCAAGACCAGAAATTTTTGGGAATATAAGATATTTTGTAATTCATATGTGAAACTAGGAAAACAAAAGACTATGATTGAAACTTTTTATTTCTGTAAAAATGTGCCAAAAATAGGCTCTGGAATGTGCGATCTTAAGGGCAAATGTCACATAGCCCATTACACAATTCAGGTCATTACCTTTCCCGCGATCCTTCATTTGTTAAATTCTAATCAATAGGCGCTGAGATTTGGAACTTATAAAATCCTCAAAAAGGGTGTTTTCCTCAGCTTGGGAGAGGTGCTAGGTGCTAGTCTAGCGACACTGATGAATTGTGATACGACGAAACAGGACTGTATGTCGATGGCTACAAATTTTAAGCCCTCCTCTTTGGGTAGAGCACTGTCGTAATTAATCTCAACCGCTGCTTAATTGGCTGAAAAATGCGAGGCTCGCTGTTTGTTTACAAATAAGCGGTTAGAGCACTGTAATAGTCGTGGACGAATGTTTGTTTAAATAGACATTTGGCGAGATAATTTACGCGTGCCGCTTCCGTGGGTCGATCGGTAGAACGGTTTACTGTCAACGCGATGGTACTAGGTTCAATCCTCGACTTGGGAGAGGTGCTAGTCTAGCGGAACTGATGAGTTGTGATACAACGAAACAGGATTGTATGTCGATGACTACAAATATACAAACATATATATATATATATACATATATATGTACATACATATATACATAAATATATACATATATATGTACATACACACACACATTATATATATATATATATACTGATAGCCAAATTGAATATTGAAATGCTCATATTTTGGTTCTATGGGACAAAGCTACATGAAAATTTTCATAATACTATTCTATGGTTAAAATTTTGTGACAATTAATAAAAAAACAACCCTATATTTTATAACCAATAAAATATCCCCAAATTTGCCTACATTTGTCTATATAGTGTCCAGCAGGCCAGCTTCAGTTTTGCTGCTGCAGTTGTCTCCCGTTTTGCCTTGCCAGCCCATTAATATATATATATATATATATATATATATATATATATATATATATATATATATATATATATATAGCTACATAGTAAGGGACTAGACGTTTTCCGATACTACTCAACTTGCCAGATCATATATATGTGTGTGCATTGTGTGTGTATGTGTGTGTGTATGACGTGTGTATTTGTAAATATTTATGAGCCCAAATTATGCATCTACGTTCATGTATGTTTGTATTTCCGTTCGTATTGTCTCTAGGGTGTTGAGTGTATACGTGTGTTCATCTAGCTTGTCTAATATTCGTCATATGTGCGTGTGTAGGTCTGTGTATATGTGTGCGTGTGTATGTGTGTGTGTGTGTGTGACCGTTTACACGTATACGTTGCACATATAGATACAATTCCCACAGGACATATAATAATTTGTAACAGTTCCTTACTTGACGAATAAACGTCTTTGTCTGCTTCGTACCAGACAAAGGAAAAACATACCTTTTTTTATAGTTGCAACACATTAACATATTGTTCTGGATATGCTCCTGAAAATGCAAACCATTTTCTCCTCAGAATACCGAAGACAATGAATCATGACACACATTAAACATTTATTCATGGTTGCAACTTTTTGTGCTCTCAGAGTGCACGCTGTTTCTTTTTGGTGATTACATCTAGCTATCTTTCCATCCAAATGCTTCTATGACTCTCGACATTAACTCTCAGATTCAAACTTGTAACTGGTCTTTTCTCCGACTAACTGACTGTCCCACTCTCTTACTAACTCTACGTGTATCAATCTCTTCTTTAGTTTGATTCACATACGTCACTACTCAGGCCTTTAACACGGTCACTGTTTTGATCAAAATTCTATTTTACCAAGTTAAAATTCCTGACACTTTTTAGCGTACATTTCATCTTTCCAAATTCCAATGTTTTAACTTTAAAACACCCCTCTTTGTTATCGAAAAACTTTCTTTGAATCTTTCCTATTTCATAATATCTAGATTTCCATAACAATAATAATTATAATAATCCCCTCCGTCACTTGAAGATGCACGACAGTACTAAAATATATAGCACCATGAGCAAAAGAAAATTACATTAAATGAATAGAAGAAGAAAAAGAGGAAAATCCTTTAAAAAACCATGAATTTATTTTTGAGAACATTCAAAGACATTTTCTATCCAACCACCATCCAACTTTGCGTTGTTATTGGTTAGTTAAATATAGAACTTAATATTGAAGTTCCCTTATGAAATTATTATTTCTTTTCTGTATATCTGAGTGTAATTTGGAGACAATTTACACGCTGAACCGCGAGAAGTTAAGAGTGAGCTTGCGTAATATTAGAAAACGTCTGGTTCCTAAGCAAGAAATTGGTTTTTTATTTGTTTCGTTTTGTTTTGCTGTTCTTTTCAGTTTTTTAATGCCGAATTTTATAATTTGGCTAAAAAAAGTTTTCTGCTTCAAATTATTTACGCGTATATATTCAAATATTTATTCATGGTGCGTATTTTTTTGCGGCATATCAAAACTTTTCGGGTTCAATCATTTTAATAAAAGTTTTTGTTTCAAGTTCTTTTTTTTCATATTTTCAATTATTTATACATGGTGCTTAATTTGATTGTTTAGTAGAGAAAAAAATGCTGTTTTTGTTTTTGGCTTTGCGGAACATGACTGAGTTTTGTAAAGGAACAAAGAAAAAAACAATAAATAACATCAATGTTTGGTATAATTAAGTTAGGAAGCCGATATCTTCAGACAGGTTTATCTGGTAGCACCAGTGTGATAAAGAGGAAAAGACGCTAAGTGAAGTTAGTAGTAGTAGTAGTAGTAGTAATAGGAGGAGGAGGAGGAGAAGTAGAGGAAGAAACGGTTGCTGTTCAATAATGAACACATTTTAAATATAAGATGCACTTTTGTCGAGAGGGCAAGAGAAAAATGACGTTAAATGAATAGAACTTACCGTTTAATAATCAAATATAAAATGCAATTTTTTTCGGAACAGCATATGGCTGGCATAAGTTGATATTACCCTATATTATTTGTTTTTGTGAATGTTGACGTGGTTTTGTAAATAAAAAACACAATTAGAAAAATATAAAACAAGGATTTACCTGGGCACAACTTGCAAGACCGACCACAAAATACACTGTAAATAGCATAGCAACAAAAAGTTCTCGATGTCTTCGCAACCATTGGAATTCATCCGAAAGCGCAGTAAGAATGGCTTCGGAACCGCCGAACTGAAAGGGAAAACAATTTTAAATATTCTGATAGAAGAAAAATAATAAAACGAATGAAGCACTCTTCAGTAGCTGACACATTTTATATAAACATCTCAACCGCGTTCACTCGACTTATGCTTGCATGCCGAATAATTAGAACTGCCGACTGTCGGTACACTAATCTCTAGTCTCTCTAACCACACTGGCGAGCTGTGCTACAGCGAAACAGTTTGTATCTGGATGACTACATATGTTCTAATTTGTTGGCTGAGCAGTCTGATAAGTGGAATCGCCAGCTACTATTAGCGATAATGCAAAGTTTTTTTTTTTTATAAAACAAATAAAGCATTTTTCGGTAGTTGACAATGTTTAAAATTGAGATTTCATTTACTTTTGATTTGGGTCTATTGGCTGATTTGTAAGACGATAAAACGATTGAATGTCGGCACTGCTTTGTGGCACTTGCATATCTAACCACACTGAAGAACTATGGTGCAGTGAAACAGGGTTTCTCCTCTCCCTCACTCTCTATCTGGCTCCCCATCTCTCTTAATATATATGACGAACAACACAGATTCTTTATTAACTGTATCTTCTCATTTTATAAGACTCATCAGAGTGGCTGAACCTAGCGAGAATCTAAGATCATTAAAAGTATCTATATGTCGTTTTCAATCTGGAGGCATCATATTTGTGAGGGGAAATTTTCCCAATTAGCATTTAGATAGAGTTGATGAAACAGCTGTATATGAGGTCTCTCGTAACAGAATAATAAACGGCTGCCACTAAGCGTAAATAAATAGCTTATCGTGCATGTGTATTTCTTTAAAACTATTGTTTTAGTCGACGAGATGACATAATTTGATTTTGAAACAATTCATTTTAAAATTGGTAAATTCGGCGATATCAGGTTAATCACGAAGCATGACCGGGCAATATTATTTTTTAATGTGTGTAGAGGGTGATAACGTACGTACGACCATGAAATATTTTAGCGTTTCATATATATATATATATATATATATATATATATATATATATATATATATATATATATGAAATATTTTAGCGTTTCATATATATATATATATATATATGTATGTATATATATACACATATATATATGTATATATATATGTACATATATATTAGCGTTTATATATGTATGTATGTGTGTGTATGTGTGTGTATGTGTGTCTGTGTATGTATATACTCACAGAACTATCAAGACCAAGGGTAAGCAACATAAGAAAGAATATTAGCGCCCAAAATGTTGCTCCTGGGAGTGTTGCAATTGCTTCTGGGTAGACTACAAATACAAGGCCAGGACCTGAAAAAAAAAGGGATAGAATTAAAGATTATTATAAAAATGTATTTTAAAGATATTTACTAATCTATTCTACATGAACCTATTACTGTTAAAAAGTTATAGTGTTCTTGGAGTTTTGTATTCATGCTAAAACATGTGATTGGTTGACACACACACACAAAAAAGAAATATGCAGAGTAGACGTTACTAAGGCAGTACTTTTTTCGATTTCAGTACCAGTGTAGACCTAAATTATTTAGATATCTCTTTTTTAACGGATTCTCCTTCTGTGCAATCTTTTCATTGTTAACTAAATATTGTTGTACAGCTAAAGATGGAAACTGATATTCGGTTTGGTACCTCTCTATTACCAGAGCTCCAAATTTTCTCCACTATGCTAATACATTGAAAAAGAAAACAATATTTTTTAAAAGTAAAATACTTATGAAATACATTTATAAGCTAAATTACTACGCAATATTATTTGAAATAAACAAATATTTATTTATTTAAAAATTATATTTCGGCAAAATACGCCATCATCAAAATTATATATATATGCAATAACCCTTATCCATGAGTGGCTTCCGGGCCTTGATAAGTGATGATCACTGTGTAAATATATATATATATATATATATATATATATATATATATATATATATATATATATATATAATTTTCTTTCGCGATGACGGTAAATGGAAAAATACAGTTAATAAAGAATTCGCGTGTTGTCCGTCAGCAGTGATATTTTCTAATGCCGGAAGATTATAGTGATTACGCAATATTCTTCCATTCCCCACCTTAGCGAGGAAAAAATATATATATATAAAATTCTGATGATAGAGTATATCATTGAAATATAAATTTTAAACAATAAATATTTGTTGATATTACATAATATTGCGTTGTAATTTGGCTTATAAACGTATTTCATAGTATTTTGTTTAAATTTAAACAACGTTATATCACGATTTATTTTCAATGATTTTTTACTTTTCAATTTAGTCTTGCTTATTGAATCTTCACCAACACTATTTTTTACGTGAAGAATTTTCTTTAACTAGATACATGTTTTATATATTTAAAGAAACTGACACAATATAAAAAATTCATGAATATTAAATAAAATAAAGTGACAATTCATAATTCACATAAAAATGTCAACAATCAGAGTATTCTATATGAGTTCAAAGCGAATTATTTTTTGCTTAAAATACATTTTTTTTACCAATAAAACAAGACGTGAATACATTCATCGTGGTTAATTACGCTCTCATGCCAATACTATGCAGCTCATTTTTCTACAAAATTTTACAAATATTCTTCTTCGTAGTAAGTACAAAAAGGTAGATGTTAAGTAAAGATGGAACCTTACGTACCCAGGTACCCGCTTAAGGGGCGGGTATAAGTTAGTATAGGATGAAACGATAAAATTGTTTCCCTAAAGAAAACAACACTAAAGTTTTATTTGAAATATTCAACTCAGGTAACTTGATTATGTAGTAGAACTGACATCTATTCAATGTAACCGCCTTTACCCTCAATCACTGCCTCGATACGGATGCGGAACTGGGAGCATACCTTTTCCACACCACAAGCACCGGCAGAAGTTCAGCGAATACTCGGCGGATGGCGGCGATCAGGCTGGCTTTGGTATTGTGAAAGATCATGTTGGTGATGCTCTCGACGTATGACCGAATGAAGTAGCTCAGCGGTTCCAGGTTGGGGGAGGAAGGGGAGATAGAGAAGGATACAAGGTCGTAACACTTCTTCTGAAGCCAAGCCTGGGTTTCTTTGTACTTGTAGGCCGGCGCAGAGTCCTGCTGCCATACCCAGGGTTTGCCAGCGGCCCCCTGATTGCACCAGGGGATCACCACACTCTTCAGCACATCCAGGTACACTTTGGTATTGACTTTCAAGGCGGCGTCGTAAAGTTAGTGGAAGAGAACCCCAGCAGGGTGCTCGATTATTAAAAAAAAAAGATCAAAAGTAAGAGCTTATTGCTTTTTATGTGTTACAGATGTGTTACAGAACAACATCAGTACTGTCGGTTTCAAATCCGAACAAAGGGGTCAATATCTGGTTTTTTTGAAGAGAATTTGACATATGCAACCAACTATAGGTTCCGTTTTTTGGATTTGAAACTAATGACACTGGTGTTGTTTTGATCATTTTTAACACACACACACACACACACACACACACACACACACATGTATAGCATGGCGAAAGGAATAATTGTGCACATCAAAAATGACACTTTAATATTTCAGAGCACTGACTGAATAAAATTTTTATACATTTATTTTATAAGATTGCATGGTAATAGTATATGGAAATAAACTTCAATTATACTTAAACCATGTAGCATGGCTTACCTTGTGTAGCAACTTCTGATATAGGAAGGTTAGAGTGCTGCGACATGTAACCAAGAATCATGAAGATTACGAAGCCAGAAAAGAAACTAGTCATACAGTTGACCATACTCGTGAGTAAGGCATCCCTGCGAAAAAAAAATAGAGAAAAAAAGTTGAGATAAGTGTTGAATATTTGGACTGGGTGACAAGGCAAGAAAGGATACCTCTAAAAATTCTGATGTCCTTATGGGTATTTTGACTCTTTCCAGGTGACAGACTGGTAGGGTTATTTCTATTAAAAGAATTTAAATATCAATTTAAGCACATTATCGATAAATATACCGTACTTTGGAGTAATTGCACCAACTAAAAAAAAAAGTGCTCTTTATATGAGTGGTTGCCAAAAGAGCACTTTTAGCTAGTTGGCGCAATTACTCCAAAGTACGGTATATATATATATATATATATATATATATATATATATATATATATATATATATATATATATATATATATATATATATATAATTCACGCAAATTGAATTTTTCACTTATTTTATATTCTCGTTCTAGATATGTGTACAGTAGAACCCCGGTATACGGTGGCCCTAGGTAGAGGTTTTTCAGGTCGCGATGTTGAATACGATGTTTATCCTGCCCCTAGTTACGGTATTTACCCTGTCTTACAGTTTTATTAATAAAGTTATTTTATTATATGCATGTGTATTATATATTGTACTGTATTTTGTTACCAATTTTTAATGCCGCGGTTCTACTTTATTGTATTTAAAAACATTTCGTCTTGACTTAAATTCTCAAAATTTTAATCGTGTTCATCTTGAGGTTTTAAATCTCTTTTCTTTGACAAACATATTCTAAATATAGCCATGATTTTTTTTTCTGATGTTCCGAATGTCTACAATTAAAACCCGTCGCCCACGAAAAAGGAAAAAATACTTAACTACATCGTTGTATTTTAATAATGCATTAATACTGCATTTCTATTTATATCGTTATTTAAACACAGTTGCAAACCACGTTTTGTAATTTATACAGAATAGTCTACTCTGATACATAATTACATTATCGTATTTTATTGTAAAGGGGGACTTATATATTTTTTAAAACTTTAGGACATAAAAGAACTTTATTTAAGTATGATGCTTAATATCTTAATTCTATAGCTTTGCTTGCGTGCTACTTATGTTCACTTGAATCGTTTAGGTCGTTATTGTAAAGTTGAAGTATAATGTATTTAAATTAAACTTTGCATCTTTAAAAATTATATGAAAAAGACCCTCCCTGCTGAGATGCTCATGTACTGACCACAGATTGAAAACAAGTGAAAACATAGCTGCTCATAATGCTGACCGTAACATGTAATCGAAACATTCGTGAAAGGCAAGCTTCTTACCTTTTATTCTTTACTTACTTACTAAGTATTGTAAAGTTATTGAACTTCTATTACGTGCTCTGAATTGCTTGATACTTCTTCACTATTTTGAATCTCTTATCATTCCTTGACTAAGAATATGCTTAAATATAAGGCCTATACTTGCTGTAAGTATATGGTTCCTTATGTATGATACTGAAATAACTGGAACATTTCTTTTCTAAATATCGATTTAAAAAGACTTGTTACTTTGCCTCCAAGACGACTGCGTGTGTCTGTTTTGCATAATAAACAATAAATCCTTATAATCCTGAATCTTACTCTAATTCCTGTATATTACATACGGTATTCTTTTATTTTCTTTGTTTTTCTTTACACAGTTAACTATAATGCTTTACTTGAACATATAATCGTAACCGTAAATTGACATTTTATGTACTTCAGAATCTAATTATATGTGATTTTTAAGCCTTTAAACTGTCTACTCCTTACTATGTTCGAAGTGTGTGTGTGTGTGTGTGTGTGTGCGTGCCTGTGTGTGGGTACGAGTGTGTGTGCGTGACTTTGTGCGTGTGTGCGTGAGTAGGTGTATCAGAATTTTTGTAGGAATTTTTGACACCCCTAACATGAAACTGCGACTAAAATACAAAAAAACTCGTAATTTTTCTTTTAAAAGTTGGTTGTTTATTTTATTTATAGATTATACTTCCAAAATAAACTATTAAAGTTGTATAAAAAGTAATAGAAATATTATTTTTAATTAAAAGAAAACAGTAATTAAATTAATTGAATTTTATGAGTTCAGTATTTTTCAATTTTTAAACTTTAAAAATCTATCAAAATTTTTCTATTGATTCTATTTTTACGATATTTTCAAAGTCAATGTGAATTTTCATGCTCTTTCCAATAAACCGAATATAATATTTTAGACAAACGTTTGTTTTTTAAATTCCCGCCCCATTTTTTGAAATGTCTATTAAAAAGTAAATAATTAATTTGTGTGCCAAAGTTTTATATATCAAAAATTGAAGAAAAAAGATCAATAATTGGAACATATATTCTAATTTAAAACAAACAAAAAAAAATAATAGTTTTTTGGAAATTTACCTGTAAAGTCCGAAGTTTAAAACCTTTCTTTTTTTTAAACCACGTTGTTTGTATTTTTTTAAATGAAACCTTGGTTCTTTGAAAAAAAATTGGGGTTTAAATTACATTTTTCGAGTAGCTATAAGCTTGGAAACACAGGAGGTCGAATTATTCAATATTTTTCACGAAGTTTCTGACAGACCTAGTGCGTGAGTTTGCGTGTGCGTTTGTGCGTTTCTGCGTGGTGTGTGCGCGAGTGAGTGTGCGTGTTTGTGTTTATTTTGTGTGTGTTTGTGTATGTTTTT
>NC_136482.1:32720779-32765779 GCF_053919585.1 Euprymna scolopes
TGAGGAGTGAAGGGAGGGGGAAGGGAAAAAGGGGACCAGCTCCCGAGAGGTGGGAAATGGGAGCTGGTTAATGGTCAGGCATGTAGGGTTGCCCCCACATCTGGTCTTTGCTAGTCATAGCTAGTCATAGCTAGTCATAGCTTACAGCATCTGCCGGAACAGATGGTATTTATTTGCTCCCCCACCGAGCAAATTAGGCACAAGGCCGATTTTTAATGTGAGGAGTGAAGGGAGGGGGAAGGGAAAAAGGGGACCAGCTCCCGAGAGGTGGGAAATGGGAGCTGGTTAATGGTCAGGCATGTGGGGTTGCCCCCACATCTGGTCTTTGCTAGTCATAGCTAGTCATAGCTTGCAGCATCTGCCGGAACAGATGGTATTTATTTGCTCCCCCACTGAGCAAATTAGGCACAAGGCCGTTTTTAATGTGAGGTAAAAACCAGCTCCCCTAAAAGTAGGCAAAAAGGGGGCACTCTGGTTACCAAAAATAATAATTGTCCCAGTATAGAGGGTTTCTCCTCCATTGACTGGTACAAATTATCTTAAGTGCAGCATCTGCCGGAACAGATGATGTTTATTTGCTCCCACACTGAGCAAATTAGGCACAAGGCCGTTTTTAATGTGAGGTAAAAACCAGCTCCCCTAAAAGTAGGCAAAAAGGGGGCACTCTGGTTACCAAAAATAATAATTGTCCCAGTATAGAGGGTTTCCCCTCCATTGACTGGTACAAATTATCTTAAGTTCAGCATCTGCCGGAACAGATGGTATTTATTTGCTCCCCCACTGAGCAAATTAGGCACATGGCCGTTTTTAATGTGAGGTAAAAACCAGCTCCCCTAAAAGTAGGCAAAAGGGGGCACTCTGGTTACCAAAAATAATAATTGTCCCAGTATAGAGGGTTTCCCCTCCATTGACTGGTACAAATTATCTTAAGTGCAGCATCTGCCGGAACAGATGGTATTTATTTGCTCCCCCACCGAGCAAATTAGGCACAAGGCCGATTTTTAATGTGAGGAGTGAAGGGAGGGGGAAGGGAAAAAAGGGGACCAGCTCCCGAGAGGTGGGAAATGGGAGCTGGTTAAAGGTCAGGCATGTGGGGTTGCCCTCACATCTGGTCTTTGCTAGTCATAGCTAGTCATAGCTTGCAGCATCTGCCGGAACAGATGGTATTTATTTGCTCCCCCACCGAGCAAATTAGGCACAAGGCCAATTTTTAATGTGAGGAGTGAAGGGAGGGGGAAGGGAAAAGGGGACCAGCTCCCGAGAGGTGGGAAATGGGAGCTGGTTAAAGGTCAGGCATGTGGGGTTGCCCCCACATCTGGTCTTTGCTAGTCATAGCTAGTCATAGCTTGCAGTATCTGCCGGAACAGATGGTATTTATTTGCTCCCCCACTGAGCAAATTAGGCACAAGGCCGTTTTTAATGTGAGGTAAAAACCAGCTCCCCTAAAAGTAGGCAAAAAGGGGGCACTCTGGTTACCAAAAATAATAATTGTCCCAGTATAGAGGGTTTCCCCTCCATTGACTGATACAAATTATCTCAAGTGCAGCATCTGCCGGAACAGATGGTGTTTATTTGCTCCCCCACTGAGCAAATTAGGCACAAGGCCGTTTTTAATGTGAGGTAAAAACCAGCTCCCCTAAAAGGGGTCACTCTGGTTACCAAAAATAATAATTGTCTCAGTATAGAGGGTTTTCCCTCCATTGACTGGTACAAATTATCTTAAGTGCAGTATCTGCCGGAACAGATGGTATTTATTTGCTCCCCCACTGAGCAAATTAGGCACAAGGCCGTTTTTAATGTGAGGTAAAAACCAGCTCCCCTAAAAGGGGTCACTCTGGTTACCAAAAATAATAATTGTCCCAGTATAGAGGGTTTCCCCTCCATTGACTGGCACAAACCATCTCAAGTGCAGCATCCGCCGGAACAGATACTACACTTTGATCTTGTCCCGAAGGCCAAGAAATCACGTTTCTGGGAATGACTGACACTATCGGCCCAGCTCCAGTCTATGCCACTCGATAGATTCTGAGCAACTGAGGATTGTTTTTGCATTGATAAAGTAGAAATTAGACTTTACAATCTAGTGAGAGATGAGCCCGTTTATCGTAGAAGAGACGTTATTAGTCTTTCTCTACTTTATCGTTATTTCCATGCCGGATTTCAGACTGAGTTGCAATACCTGGTCCGACCTTGTAAGAAATTCACAAGAACTCATTTTAATACCATATCTGAAAACAAACTTTCCATTTTTCTTGCATGCGCCTTGTGCAAGGCAGATTTTCCATGGACAAAGTTTATAACCAAGAATTTCCCATGAGTGAAACATATTACCTAGAGGATGCTGCCCTACAGACAATAGTATAACCTGCACCAAGTCGAATATTACCAAATATTTTTCCATTGTTTTCATTGAACTATAACGTTATGTTCATCACATTTGGTAAAATTTGACTCGACTTTTGTGCATAAAAAACTAAATTCCGCCACTTATTTAGTCATTCGGCTGCCAGGAATAATATGCTAATCTCAACTCTTATGTGGTCGACTCATCTCTTTAGTAGTAGTCCTTTCGGTTTTGCTATATTAAAAATTTAAAGGAATATATATATATATATATATATATATATATATATATATATACACATATATATGCATATATATTATTTTTTAAGGAATAAATATATTATTTTTTATAATAGACCAAAAAGTAGACCAAAAATTGAGAGAGGGGTTTGGTAATATATATATATATATATATATATATATATATATATATATATATATGTATAAGATAGATTGATAGACAAATACATGTGCGTGTACTGGAATATTTTCATTCTAAATGCTACTCAATTAGGCGTAACGTAAAAAAATATGCATAAACAGAATTGAGCGTAATTTTTGACATTAAAGATGAATAATGGATTAATGAAGGTACGTTTTGCAATTTTTTTATAAAACGATTGAATCTAAAAATAATCTTTATAAAAATTAATGCGTGAGTTTTTATTTTTTATTTTTTGTAAGGGTAATTTTTTTTTAACTAGATTTTTTTTTTGAAAAAATAGAAATTTTTCGATTTGCTTGATTTTGAGGGAGGCTTTTTCAATTTTCTACCAAAAATTAATTCCAAAAACAATTATATGAAAGTTTTCGTCATTTTCTGTTTCTAATGTTATCACCGAATTAAATTTGTAATATTTTGGGGTTTGTTTTGTTTATGAAATTATTAGGTGAAAGTACAGAATGGTCTCATAAAAATTAATTAAATTTGTTGTTATTTTATGTTTCAAATGTATTTGTAATGTTTATCCCCCCCACCTAGATCGCTAAACTTGAAAAAATGCTAAAGGTGACATGTCTCGTTGAACGCTTGGTGGTCAAAACGGGGGTGCTCATTTTACATTATATAGAAAAGTGATCCCTAACTCTAAAATGTTAATTTTTTTTCAAATTTTCATCTTTCATATTATTTATAAAGGCTATTTAAACGTATTGCCCCCCCCCAAGTAGATCTTCATTTTTTTAGGTGTAAAACGACGCTGATTAACGTCGTAAAAATGTACCTTTTTTAATCAGAAAGTTAAGTTTGTAATCGATGAGATTAACGTGAAAAAAGAAAAAAGTGTAAATTGTGGAATTTAGAGGAGGAAGTAGATGCTTTTTTTTAGTTGTTAAACGATGCTCGGTCACATCGTAAACATTTTACCGATTTTGTATAACAGTTTAAAGAATAATAAAAACAAACAAATGAAATCTTTTAAGTTTTTCGTAAGTGTTTTTTGTTTGAATATTTAAAAAAACAATAAAAGCCAAACATTTTTCTATCTACACGGAATTATTTTTTCAAGCTAGAAACTTATTGAGATTACCAAATAATTTTATATGGTGAAGAGTTTGTTGTTATGTTTCGAAGTTTCTAGGGGGAAATAACGCTAAAAAGTTTTTAAAAAGGTCGATGTTGCAAATAACAATAAATTAAATTAAATTAATAAATTAAATTAAATATATTATCAATATAAGTGTTGTTTAAAGTTTATTGAATAACAATTTTAAAAAGAACACTTAAAACCAATTGTCTTGGTAGAAACATTAACTAAGGTACCGCTATTTAGTAACATCGATTTTTCTTAATGTAATATGCAAATGAGGTGATCTCTTAATTCTATATTTTGCAAGAGTTATACTATAAATGAAAGACTAAAGTAAGGAACCTTTTGTATATATTAATCAAATTGTGAACAAACAAACAGACAAACAAACAAATAGCCAGGAATACGAATTTATGTATATATATATATCTATATCTATATCTATATATATATATATGTGTATATAGGTATTTATTTATTTATTATAGTAAAAAAAATAATTATATATATATATATATATATATATATATATATATATATATATAAATAAAGTAGTAACCTATAGTGATAAGTAGTAAGATTATACATCTAAACACAAGAATAAGTTTTAGGTGTCAAAACTTCATACTAGAATTATCTGCAAAGACCGGAGGCGTAACAGATAAAGTACTAAATAAAATTCAGTTCTAAGTGACATCCTCTGGATGTTGAAGGCCCACTCCTCATTGCGAGCAGTCCTAATACGAAATGCTTAAGACTCCTACCAGGACATGGCTGACTAATGATTAAATATATATATATATATATATATATATATTTATATATATATATATATATATATATATATATATATATATATATATATATATATATTACAGAAGTAAACGGAGACTCTTACTATCATTAATAGCGAAAGTTTATTTCAGCTGGCCAATCTGGAAGAGGTAATATTCCCTCTTTTCTTATTTAGTGAATTAAACAGTCACTTAATTAACAGTTTAAAGTGGAATCTGAGAATGATTACCCCCCCCCCCCAAATATGATTCTCTTAAACCGTTTTTACGTGTTATTGTGTAAAAAAAAAACAAAAAAACAAAACAAACAAACAAAAAAAAAAAGCAGGTACAACTTCCGTTCCAAGCTGTTACCGTTTTGTTGAGGGTGAGACAAGATTTAAAAGTGCTGACTTACTTCGGAATATGCTAGTCTGGAAAAATCAGGTGTGAGGTAATATTTGATACCGTCGAGGGCACCTGGGAGCGTAGCACCACGGATCATGAGGATGAAGAGCACACAGTAGGGGAACAGAGCTGTAAACCACACGACCTGAAAGACGAAGGGAGAAGCAATAAACAAATAAAACAGCGAATGTTACCCAACTTGATACATTTTAGAATTTGCGAGGAGAAAGAAAAGTGACCCGTTGGATCAGCTATTGGAATTGTTGTTTGAATCAAGCAAAATGTGAGTCTGCAAATTAAAAAAAAAAAACAACAAAACTTCCAAAATTTGTATTATGTCCTCTGTATCTCTACTTGCTCACCGTGTTTATCTCTACTCATGGGGTAGATAGTATTAATAATTGTGGTGATATTCCCTATTATTATTTTCTCTTTTATGTTTAGTTTTATTACCTTTCACTGTTAAGAAACACAGGGAGAGGAAGAAAGAAAAAGAAAGAGAACGGGAGAAAGAGAGAAAGAAAGAGAGAAGGAAAAGAGAGAATGAGAAAGAGAGGACGAAAAGGATGGACACAGGGAGAGAAAGATTATTTAAATCAGCATAAAATGCGCTTACAAAGTTAAATAAAAATATACAACAACAAAAAATCAGTCTTTTTGTTCGCGATCTCTCTCTTTTATATTTAGTTTTATTACCTTTGATTGTTAATAAATGCACATACATACACGTAGAGAGAGAGAGAGAGAGAGAGAGAGAGAGAGAGAGAGAGAGAGAGAGAGTAATAGACAGAAATTCAGTATAAACGGCTTACTTGGTAATTAAATTGCGAATTACTGTTAAGTAGAACAATTAAGATGAAAATTTTATCAGACTGAATAAAGGCCAAACCGAGGAATATTTTAGCATGTATTTCGTGCGATTAAAATTTATTGGAAAGAACTTTAGGAAAACAAACGTTGATCAAATAAGGTTTAGCATAAGAGATAAAAAAAATAGTAACGCAGAAAACACATTTAATCTCGATTGGATTTATATACTAGCAGTTATACCCGACAACTGTACATGCCGGTAGGACCCTCTTTTTCAGGTGGCTCCTCCATATCAAGAAATGGAAGGGCAAGGGGGGGGGGTCAAACGTTTTTACGTCGCCTCTAGAGTTGATAAGTGCGATTTGAATGTTTTCAGATGGAAAGAGAGGTGCGATAAATCTGCAAAGAAAAACAATATTTAAATAACAATTTTTAATCTTCTTAGCGTAGCCTCCGTAAATGTCTTCAAACAATTCTCAACTGGTGGGATCAGTTCTTTATTCATCGCAGTAGTGACATTGTTTGATATCCGGGTCTGATTCATTCGTCAAACAACTGACGATGCGTTATGAATGAACATTGGATCTCGGAAGAATCAAATGCAGTTGAGTGATAGTTGTGACTGCTGGCGTATTTGTAGAGAATCTGCATTTTAGAGAAATTAGTGTTTTTCGCTGTTTTATATATTTCTAGTTTATAACAAGTTTCTTTTTACCAATGCAATCTTCTCCGGTCAACTTATTCACAATGAAGTCCATCTTCGTGTTCAATAAAATTGTGTCATTTAATGGTACTTGAATGCAGACTTGGCGAAATACTCTCCAGCCCATGATGAGCTTTTCGAAAGATAGCGCATAAATTGTTTCAGACACGATTTCTCTTGAATCAGGTAATTCCTGTTAAACTTCATCGGAACGGAACATTATATGCATTACATTCGTGAATGTCTAATAGTAAGAATAAAATTCTTTAATAGTAAGAATCAGATTCTTTCGTCCATCCTTCGTTGAGAATTGAGACCAAAAATTTCAATTTTTCTGCTGATTTTATGTAGTGGCATAATATTTCTTGGAAGTCCAAAATCACCTTGGCTGCATTTTATTTTCAAAATAATGAGACAGAATGTTTCTTGGTTCTCCATCTGGCAAATTAAACTCCAGGCTTTGATCTTGACTGTTGAGTCGATTCCTTATGTGGTATACGACATCAACAATATCTTTATATATACAAGCTTCAACAATATCTTTATATATACAACAATATCTTTATATATACAACAATATCTTTATATAGACAACAATATCTTTATATAGAGATACAAGCTTCTCAGAACACTTGAAAGTATTTGACCATTTTGTTTGGCAATCTTTAAGAAGCTTCAATGACTGGTTTTCCTGCACTGTTTTAGAAGATAGGTACGTTTTGCACCATAAAATGCACTGATTTCGGCCAATAGTTTAACTGTTAGCTGCAAATTGTCAACAATTTTGAATATGTTTTACAATGAAAGATTTGTCTTGTGGTTATATCATAAACAGTGCATAAAATTCGGGTATACCTTTTGCATGTCGCATAAACACCATTTTCTGCTTCAGTCAAGTATCAAAGCTGATAGTAATCGATTTCTTTCTTCGAGGTTTACTTCTGCAATCAAGTTATCAATAGTTTGTACAAGGACCTTCCCAGTTATTCTATGGGAGCCAAGTGACTCAAGTATTTGAGTATGCGTCCGGCAATCTCAAAATGCTCTGTCTCATGACGCTATTTCCTGTGACATATTGAACAACAACAGCAATCTTTGAATTAGTTGCTACATCCGTTTTTTCATCAAATAATATTGAGAATGCGCCAGACTTGTCCTTTTTCAACACATTTTTTTTCTAAATCAATTAGCTCGTAATTGATATTAATTCATTTTATATTTGAGGCGAAACGTATTTTGAGTTTTCAAGCAAGTTACTTGCAAATTCGTATGTTTCCGACTCTAAAAAGTCAATCAAATCAAACAAATTTTCCCTTCACTCAGATTCGCCCGTTTCATCATGACTCCTCAGAGGCAAACCATTCTCCATCAGAAAAATGACACATTTGAAAATAGTCATAACTTTCTTGTTGCATTTTGCTGACATTCTTTTGTCTTGTTACCCCATAGTCTGGACGGATAATGAAAGATTTGAATACCTCACCGAATTCGCTTTCAGCCATCACGTGTACAAACAATGTATTATTTTCAACGTTACCAGTCAACTTGTTGGAAATACAGCAGAGTTCAAAAACAAGGGCAACGGGTGTGTAGCTCATTTCTCTTGTAAAAAGCCGTTCTCCTTAGCATCGTTGGGCAATCAATGCACCGCATCCAAGCATCCGAAACCACTTGTACTTTCTCAGTCTGGCAGCAGTAAAAAGTTCGCCTATCGATTTTTCTTGATTCAGTTAACCTCTATGAATGGACACAGAAATGATCAGCAATTTTGTTGTCTTTTGTCAGAGGGAAATATATTTCTTCAGAACAATTGCTGCACAGTTTTGTTTTCCCTACATCTACATAGTCAATTCTTGTAAAATTCACACTTTGGCACCGGTGTGCTTGCTTACCATCGTCTAGTTTTCTCATATTAACAAACTTGCTCATTTGATGGTTCGTTCAGGTTTAGATAATTGTCCTTATACCTACGGATTTATGCAATTGTTTGTATTTATGTAACTGTAACAATTTTTGATGCACTTAATTGAGCAGGAAGGCCGAATTTCCCTATTAACAGGAAAATTTTAAGGTGCTATTGTGAGTTCGCATGCAAAATTTTAACGTTGGATTCGTTTCGTGTCGTTTTGGGTTCGTATCGTGTCGTTTTGGGTTCGTTTCGTGTCGTTTTGGGTTCGTTTCGTTTTGTAGCAAACATTTTACAAAATATGTTTTGTTCGTTCCGTTTTAGTACATTTTTGTTTAGCTCGTTTTTTTGTTACAATTAGGGCAACCGCAAAAATGCAATAAGTGTTCATTAAACGTTCTTATAACGCGAAATTTAAATATTTTCATTGATTTATGAAAATTTTTATACCTATAGTTATGTAAACTTTGAAGCGTTATTGTGAAATGACAAGCAAAATCGATTTGCAAGTAAATAATTCCTCCATTAGCAGGTAAATTATTTACGACAAGGTAAATGCCTGCCTGACTATTTCTGCCTGCTCTACTGGCGCTTTAGATAAGGAAAAAAAAGTCGGTCGACTTCTCCGAATGGGGGAGTCTAAAAGGAACAGAAAGCACGGCTGGCTACGCCCTTGCTCCGCCGTCATCGGCTATTTACAATCACCATGCATCAATTACAGAACTCTACTTCTTCATCCTCCCTACTATCACTGAGGTTGCCACTAACTTTTTCACTGAAATCACCGCCATAACTTTTGGTTTGTTTAGTTGTTTTTGTCTTACGGCATATCAACCATTTTCAGGTTATTTAATGCCGAATCTAGTTATTTTGAGGAACGATTTTTAATGGGGTATATTTGTTTTTTTAAGTCGGATTCTATTTAACCCATAGTCGGGTCAGAGTGGATCTGGGAGCAATGGCAATTAAAGGGTGGCTGCATACTCCCCAAGGCCCGCAAGTTGGGGCCTCACCATCGGATATAGTTTTAGGTCATATCCAGGACCTCATAACTTCTGGAATTGCTGAAGTCAGATAATTGGTAACTTGTTAACACCATTGAGGAATGTTTATGAAATTTGGAGGCGAGGATGAAGAGCACACAGCAGGGGAACGGAGTCGTAAACCACACTGTTTCTCTCACCATCTCTCTTTCTACTCTTTTTCGTTCTGTATTTCTTTCTGTCTTTCGCTCTCGCTCTGTCATTGTATTTATGTGGATTATTCGGACTACTGTTGTCATCTTGAGCGTTATTCTCATAACGTTTCGGCTGATGTAACCTCCGAATTTTTCATGTGTATCTTTCTGATCTCAGAAATCTTTGCGAACATGTGGTGTAGCGGATAAAGTACTAAGTAACTACAGTTATAAGTGGCACTCTTTTGGGGATTGGAAGTTCATTCTGCAATGCAGGCGATACGAAGAATATTATTGTGAATTATTCGAAATTCCGTAAAGACTCTAGAGTTCGTCAGAAATATTCCCGAGTTCGACAAGACCTGAAGAAGATCGAATGTTATATCAATCGAAACCTTGTGAGATAAACACTCAAGATGGGAACAGTAGTTTGACTGATACAAATAATACAAATCACATTGAGAAAGTTCAGATAATGAGGCTAAATGAAAGATTGTAGCTGCCTAAAACCTAAGCTTCACGCGCTATCAAGACCGTGATAATAAATAAATCATTCTTCATAGACCTGTGCTATCCAACATATTTCTCCATTAAATAGAGCAGTTTACTTATGCTACAGGACTATGCATTCTTAGGAAAACACTCTAACAATTTCCAAACCAATGTTGGTTCCAAGCACCAAGAATAACACTACCTTGAAAAATGAAGTTGCAAAAAAAATTAAAAGAACTTTGTAACACCATTGAGGAAATTCAAATGACAAGACTGGGGAAAGATTTTAAAATCCAATCTCCAAGAGTTATCAAGGCAGTTATAAAACGAACACATATCGCCCTCTAAAATATTTGTGCCATCAAACCCATGTCTCACGGAGCTGAACCAGATGACGTATGCTATAGGATTCTACACTGTAAGGGAATCACTCCTTCAGTTTCAAAAGGAATTGAAATCCAAAGTCCAATAAAACAGCACCTTAGAAACTGAATTGGCAAAAATACATTAACCTATGCAGAAAATGTTATCGGATCAAACAATTCCTTGATACAGAGGAAATCAGTTCAAAGGAATCGAAAGACAAGATGTCAGAAGTCGCCAAAAGAATAAACGCAGGATCGTAAAAACAAAGCGAAAATAGAGAGTAAACTGTTCTAAACAAATAAGAAAATATTCTTCAGAAATCGTTTTAGTGAAACAATTACTTTAAAAGAAAGCTAGCAATTTAGTCCTCGATAATTTTACCTGTTCATATTTGACTTTTAATTGGAATATTCTAGTGTTCACGTTAATTAAAAATAAATAAAAAAATGAAGAGATCGATGACAACAAGCTTGAAATGCCAAAGCCAGTTGAGGCATCCTTTTGAATAATCCAAATTCTACCCAATCTACACCATTTAAGATGACTAAATTACCATCTTATATTCATCAACCCTAATTCGAGAGTATTATTCGGGCATTGATAAGTGGCGACTCCCTTGTAAAAAGCAAACACCTGGAATGATGAAGAGAAAGCCGTAACGATTGCTAAATCGTAGAAATATGGCATGCATAAAGTATAAAGTTTCTGTCTAAAACTACTCATAAGAGAGGAGAGGATGAGGGAAGAAGATAGAGAAAGAGAGAGATATAGAGAGAGAGAGCGAGAGAGATAAAAAGAGAGCCAGACAGCGAGAGGCTTGAGGTGGAACAGTATCGAAGAAAGAAAAAAAAAAGAAAAAAAAACAGAGAGAAGAGATTGAGCAAGGAGAGCGAGGATAAGAAATAGACTGGGAGAAAGAAGCTAGGTTAGGAATGAGATAGATAAACAGATTGATAGATAGAGAAAAAGAGGGAGAGATATAAACGTGGAAGAAAGAATGAAAGAGAGAGAGAGAGAGAGTAAAAAATAGGACAACGCGCCGAAATAACGATTTAAGATCGATTGATTGCTTTAAAGAAAGCAAACCAGCCGGTATTAACACTGATCATTCCCAATTCAATCCCAGCCATCTAATCCATCTCAACTAAAATAACATTTCTTTTTCTTTCGCTCGAAAATCATTGCTACGAGAAAAGTGCAATGTCACGTCGTCTGCCTAATAGCAGAATCTCATTTCCGGTCGTCGTCAGGTGACTTCCGAGTTATTTTTCAAGGGAGATAATACAGCAATTACTGATCGGGCCCGTCCGGATGCGATAATGACCGTTTAGTGGCGAGGTCGCACCGTGTTGAGTGAAATACGCCGGAGATATTACGGCGAACTGGTCTGAGGATATCTGACAAGAGGAATTGTTCTTTCTCTCGGCACAAGGAGACGATTCTGCCTTTTCTGTTTGCACACGGCACCGTCAAATCTCTAAGAAAAGTTGATCCTCGTTTAAAGACTCTTGTTTCGTTTTTCTTAACAACATCTAAAAATAATATAAAAACTAGCCGGTGTGCGTATAAAAGAAAAGAAGCACTATGATAAAAGAAGGGAGGGGGGTAGAAAAGGTGTAGCCGTGAAGATCTGCGTAGAAGAATGCGAGAGAGAGAGAGGAAGAAAGAGAGAGAGAGATGGGAGAAGATACAGGAAGAAAGAGAGAGAGAGAGAGAGAGAGAGAGAGAGAGAGAGAGAGAGAGAGAGAGAGAGAGAGAGAGAGAGATGGGAATCATACGATAAAAAGAAGGGTAAAATATGAAGGAATACACAAAGAAAAGAATAATGTTGAAGCAAAATACAATAATATATAAAAGATGGAAAGGGGCACGAGAGAAAAGAGAGAAAAGGAGAGGCAAAAAGAAGAGGGAGATAGAGATAAGGGAAAAGAAAGAGAAAAAGTAAGGTGGAATATGAAGAAATAAGTGAAGGGAATAAGAGAATGAATGATGTGCTAAAATCTAAATAAAAGCCAAGTTCATCCAAGGATGAAATACTGCTACCACATATGGGTAGGAGCTGCTAAAAACAGCCTATCCTGCCTTGACATAGTACAAAATAGACTTTGTGGCTTAGTGGGGGATGCCCTTTTCTCTTCCCTGCAACCTCTCTCTTACAGAAGAGACGTCGCGAGCCTGTCTTTGTTTTATTGTTATTTCCATGGCAGGTGCTCGTCTGAACTCCAATCTCTGCCCCCCCTCGCCAATCTTTCACGAAAAACACCCGTCTAGCTGAATCCACTGTCAAAAATTTTCCCCACTCTTTATTTGTGCCTAAATCAAAACGTAGATTCCATGAACAAAGCTTCTTTCTTAGAACTGCACTCCTGTGGAACTCTGTTCCGTCTGCCTTCTTCCCACCTGACTACAACCTGGATGTTTTCAAGTCCAACATAAACAAATTCCTAATGAACCGCCCCCTTAAGTAAACATTTCATTAAATCTCCACACTAACGTACTGTACTTGCAATAACCCTTATCCTTGAGTGGCTTTCGGGCCTTGATAAGTGGTGACCACCGTGTAAAAAACGCACACAAAAAAACACAAAACAAAATAAAAAGGGACGAAGAAAGACCAGAGAAGAGAAAGGAGGTAAAAAGGAAAGTGGAAAATGAGGACGTGCGCGAGAGAGATAAAACGAGAAAGAGATGTGTAAGGTGCGATAAAAACGAAGACGAAACGTTAATGAATACGTAAAATAAAGAAAAATGATGAAGAGGAAGTTAATATGATTAAAAAAAACGGAGAGTATTACAAGATCACTTGATAAAAAAGAGAAATCCGGGAGATATAAAAAATCGTAAGATCATGACGGGATAAAGACAGACATCTTAAAAAAGAGGAAGGATATCCACATCTGTTAGTTAGCTACTGTGATAAAATCACGTAGTCTCCTGATCGATAACGAACGCTTACCCAACGTTGTGTGCAGTTGATTTTTTTCCTTCATCTTTTCTTCTGGCCATGTCGTCGTCTCTTATAATGCCGGCTGCCGATGAGTGCGCAGTTGCTCACAAGTATATAAAAATAAAATAAAACAGAGCACCAAGACACATTCTGCAAATATCAGCTGCACTGTGTGCACGCGGGTGTGTGTGACACTATCGACCCTCTGAACAGTAAGGTTCAAATTTCCGTCCATTGTCAGGGCCGTGTTCATCAGTCAATAGATCAGTTCATTTCTCTATATCGACTTCCTGAAGATCTCTTGATCCTGTCCAAACCCCGACTTCAGTTCAGCTGTATCAAACTCACAATTATCGTCAATTGTAACTGCCAATCGTCGCAAACCCAAGACTGTCCGCAAATTGGTCGTAACTGTCGTAAAACTAATTGTCACTCCTCAAAGTGCCAGCAAACTAATATTAAATATATTTCAGGTTCTTTTGTTCCCATTACTGTCACACCTTGACAAGCAATCCATGTCAGCTTCCATGTATAGAGTACTGTTGTTATTTGGAGAGTTTTCATAATGTGTAGAAACGTATCTGTAATTTGATTGGCTTCACCCTTTCTTTTACTTTGTGACATCTCTCTCATAGACATGATGTTGCTAGTCTGAGTCTTTTCTATAAATAACATGATGGTATGTGTTCTTCAAAATTGGCTCATCTATTCCTCGGTTCCTTTGTTCCAGCTCTTTTACTTATTAGTCTAGTGGTCCCTATCAATGTGCTGCTTTCATATATTGTAATACAACTTCCTATTCCAGCAGCTATTTTCCAAGAATTGCGGATTCGTAAAACTCTCTCCCTGTTTACTGTTTTTCTACTACCTATAGCCTTGGTCTTTTCAATGCTAAGGCAATACGCATCTCCTGTCTTTTCAATAATCATGCTTCGTCTCTGTTAGCTCCTTACACCAAGTAAATCCACACGTTGTCTGTTTCTTCCTTAGAATATTCCATCCGCTGAACAATACTACGGAGTTGGTTCCTAACTGACTGCAATATGATTCTCTTCAAGTTTAATGTTTAAAAATACCTTGTTAAGTCGTCCTTTGTGATCATCAACTTATGTTCATTCTAATAAATGTTTTTAATGCTTTCATTGTGTTGTTCACCATCCAACTGACAATCTCTTTAACCTTTAACATTGATAAGTGCTGACTCATTAGTATTTTTTCAAGTTAAAAGGAAGGGGTGACGAAGAAAGAAGGCCAGTGATATGATAGCGAGAGAGAGAGAGAGAGAGAGAGAGTGGGGAGAAAGCAAGATGATATATAGGTAATGGGAAATGAAAGAAGAGAGAGATAGATAGAAAGAGAGCCAGACAGAGAGAGGGTTGAGCTAGTAAAAAGGGAAAGCATCGAAGAAAGACAAAAAAAAGAAAAACAGAGAGAAGAGGTTGAGCAACGAGGGCGAGGATAAGAAATAGAGTGGGATGAAGTTAAGAGGAAGGGGTGACGAAGAAAGAAGGCCAGTGATATGGTAGAGAGAGAGAGAGATAGAGAGAGAGAGAGAGAGAGGGGGGAGAAAGCAAGAGAATATATAGGTAATGGGAACTGAAAGAATAGGAATTTTTAGCTTCCTATTCTTTCATTTTCGCATTACATATATATCTCCGAGGGAGGGGAGTAAAAACTGGATAGTTAAATAAGATTAGAAAAAAGGAGGAGGAAGAGAAAGAGGTTTTTAACCATATTTTATTGACTTATTTTAAAAACAAATTCATTACTAAAACAGATTGGTTTTCTCACCATGCTTAATAGGCACACTATCTTTACCTATTGTTATAGGGGGGCATATCTTTCAATTTTATGCTAATTTATTTGGAAGCGAGCAAAACTTCAGCTAAGAAATTTATCATTTTTTCTAACCATGCGGAGCCGTAGAAATACCTGATCTTAAAAGCGCATGGTTAGTGTGATGGGCCGTAGATTCTATCAGGTCATCCATCTATGGTATAAAACATGTGCTACTGATCCCATATATCATTTCGCCGAAACACTGGGGAGGGAGATCTTCTCAGTCCTGATCGACTACTTTTCTAGAACTTGTGATTCGAACAAATTATCCGGTTTGCAAACCTAAATTGTTTAAAGAGTAGGTCGGTTCTGTTTATCGCTCAACTTCCACATTCCTTCTTTGTCTATTAGTCAGAGACAGAGGTACAATATCAGAGACTCACATAGGCACCATGTGTTTAGTTTTGTTTCCGTAATAGGACAATAAACACTGTCCCTCTCCATTCCCAAATTCTTTCTCTCTCCCAAACTAGGCAAATTGTATATGCTTGCAAGCCACTTATGTTAGCTCGATTAGTTTGGGCCGCTTTTGTCTGAGAGGTTGAGAGTACTGGTTAAGAATAGAGTGCCGCCTCCCCTACACTTCGGTATACCAGCTAATAAAAATGGAGCATCCGTGCCGCCCTCAACTATAGAAATCATGTGATTTTTGAGTTGAAAAATAATTATCGTAATGTATTGCCCAATAACATATAACATATAAGATATTCATAGCAAGAACTCATATTTCTATCACAATTGAAAACAATTCTTCTTTCTTCCCTCAGCATGCCTAACATTAAACGAAAATTCGATAGAGAAAGTTTCTTTTCTAGAAGTTAAACGTGAAACACATTGTACGAAATAAGAAGGAAAGGAAAAGAAGGAAAGGAAAGTTAATAAAACATATAAATAAAAAAGGAGGATGAGAAAAGAAGAAGAAGGTGAGGAAAAGGATATGCAATGAATAAATAAAGCGAAATAAAAAAGGGGAAGAAGAAATGTGGATAAAATAGTAAAATAAAAAGGATGATGAAAAGAAAAAAAAGATTTGCAACAAAGAAAGCAAAAACGAAAAGAATTGACAAAGAAAAAAGAGAAGAACAAGAACAATATGAGAAAGAAACAAAAATAAATATAAATAAAAAGAAGAAGAAATAAAGACGAATATGAAGCGACAAAAAGAAGAAGAAGAAAAAAAAGAAGAAGAAAGAAGAAGAAAAGTTGGAGGAGGTGGATGAAGAAGAAAAAGAAGTCGAAAGAAGAAGAAAAAGAAGGAAAAAAAAGAAAAAAAGAAGGAAGACGACGAAGGAGAATAAAAAGAAGAAGAAAAAGCAGAAGAAAGAAGAAAAAGCAGAAGAAAGAAGAAGAAAGACGAATAATAAGAAAAAGAAGCAGAAGAAGAAAAAGGAGAAAAAGAAGAAAGACGTAGAAGGATAAAGAAGAAGAAGAAAAGGACAAAGAAGAAGAAAAAGAAGAAGATGAAGAAGAAGAAGAAAGACGAAGAAGAAGAAGGAGAAGAACGTGAAGGAAACAATAGAATAAAAAGAAGAATAAAAAGTGCAAAAAGAAAAAAAGGAGAGGGATACGAAGAAGAAACGGAAAGCGAAAAACGAGTAAGAACGAAAGAAGAGAACATGAAAAAAAAATTAGCGATACACAAAAGATGAACAACAAATAAATGCATCAATTGAAACAATTTCTAAAGAAAATGAATTAAAGATTCCATGAATAACTAAAACAAAAAAGAAGAAAAAACAGAGAAAGCTAATACATTGAATGCTAAATCGATCGAATGAAGCAAAAAAAAAAAAAAAAAAAAAGAAAGAAAGAGAAGAAAATAAAGGGGGGAAAAATCTCTAAAACAACAACAAAATAAATAAAAAATAGAAATAAAATAAAGGGGAACATAGAGGAGATTAAATAAAGTCGAGTGTCTTTTTTTCCGTTTCGTTTCGGACTATTAACTCGTTTCAGCTTTTTTTTCTCTCTAACCGTCGCGTTGGTCATTTACTTCGCTATCATATACTGATTACTTCATGTGTGTACATTCCACTTTTTGCCTTAACCCATGACGCTATAAACTAAGCGAAGCGAACTATGGCCGCAGCTCAAAGGACAATTTGGAAGAATGAGAAAAAATAGTTGGAGAAAAAAAATAAAAATAAATAAATGAAGTTAATAGAAACGGAGAGTGCCATCATATTGTGATGGCTTCTCGAAGTTGAATTCAGGTTCAAATGATACTTTTTTTCTGTCCGCACATGTCCAAATGTGCATTAAGTCGGTTCGAATCATTATCGCTTAGCAAAAGCGTAATGAGAAAATAGTTCACTTTTGTGTTAGGTTCAAAAGTGAATCTGGATGTGATACTCCATTTTATAACTGTATAAGAGGCGGACATATTGCGCGGTTCGAGAGGGAGCTGAAAAGGGGAAATGTGTATATATATATATATATATATATATATATATATATATATATATATATATATATATATATATATAAGGTACTACTTTATGGATGATAGGATATTAAAAAAGAATGATGATGAAGAGAAGGATGAAAGAGAAGAAAAAGCTAAAAAAAGGCGACGATAACAAAGAAGATAACGAGAAAGAAGAAAAAGAAAGAAAAAATGAAGAAGCAGCAGCAAAAATCGAAGAAGAGAAGGAAGAAGAAAAATGATAATGGTAGAAATCGCCCTAAATTCTCGACCCAAAACTGAAGATCCACTGCTCAAAACAACGAGGTATTACAAAAAGGCTGACTGGGAAGCCATCAGAGATCTCATCAGAAATGCCCCATGGGGAAATATCTTTTCTCTTCCAGCTGAACAATGCGCAATTTAGACCACTGAATGGTTCAAAACTGCAATTGAAGCACATTTTCCTATACGGAAATTCTATAGCAAGCTCCTCTCTCCCCAATGGTTTACTTCTACTTGCGCAGCTGCCATTGCTCAAAGGCAGCATGCGCACCGCAGATTCAACCGATATAACTCCAGTTCAAACAGACGGAAGTATATAGAAGCTAGAAGGAATTATGAGAGAGAAATAGCGACAGCTAAGAGAGAATACACTGAAACCACCAGAAAACGCATCGAAGCACAGAAATTACGAACCCATGACTTTTGGAAACTCTACAACGGTGTAGTAAATAATGGGCAGTCAAGGATTTCCCCCACTATCAAACAATCATGAGGCTGTTTGCACGGCAATCGAGAAGGCAAACCTACTTGCCAGTCGGTTTGCCTCTAACTCGACATTAGGCCCGGCACAGCACTCCCTCCCTGATTTTCCTTTGCGGACAGACGCCACACTAGATGATTTGAAAATCACCCCTTCTCAGGCACATGGTATCATAAAAACCTAGACACCTGAAAAGCATGTGAACTCTCATCTCGGCTGTGCCCTTAAAAATATGCTCCGCTGAGGTTGCTCCAGTTCTCTACAAACTTTACAACAAATGCCTTAATGAATCTTGCTTTCCTGACTGCTGGAAAACCGTTTCAAGAATTCTGGCGAAAGAACTGACCAAGTAAATTATCGCCGCATTAGCCTTCTCGCGCTTTTCGCCAAAATATTTGAGTCTTTAATCAAGCGCTAGTCCATCACCTTACAGCTGCTAAACTCCTGACCGACAATCAACATGGATTAAGGCAAGCCCGTTCAGCAGCAGATATCCTAACTGCAATCTCTGAACGTATATATCATTCACTGGACAAAAGAGGAGAGGGTAGAGCGGTAGCCCACGATATATCTAAGGCTTTTGACAGGGTACAGTATGATGGTTTTCTAAGTAAACTTAGACCATATGGTATCACTCGAAGAATACATAATGTAATTAAATCCTTCTTAAGTAAGTGAAAAATCCAAGTTTTCCTCGACGGTCGTACATCTAAACAGTATGATATAAATGTGGGAGTACCTCAGGGTTCTATCCTTAGACCTTTATCATTCTTAATATTCATAAATAACCTCCCTGATAAAATTGTCTCTGAGATGGTTATTTTTGCTGATGGCAATAGTCTCTATAGCAGGCACGAGGGGAAAACAAATGAATACATATCTAAGGAAATGGAAGAAACACTAGAAGATGACCTCCAATCTGTAGTGGAGTGGGCAAAAAATGGGTGGTCACATTCAATGCTGACTAAGCTTGTTTTCTTCAATAAATACAATAAACTTCTCCATCACTAATAACAATGTCCAAGAACATATTACCCGAGAGTGTTTCCTTTAAGCTCCTCGGCCTAACGTTTATAGGGGATATAAACTGGAATAGGCACACTGAGAGCATTGTCAAGGCTGCTGCGAAGAAGGTGGGCTCTCTCTACCGTGCTAGAAAACTACTTACGCCTGAAAGTATCCTGTACCTCTATAAGGCCACCATTCGTCCATGTATGGAGTACTGTTGTCACATTTGGGCTGGTGTATCTGCTACTTGTCCCTTACTTCTTAACAGGCTTCAAAAGAGAGTCGCCAACCTGATAGGTCCTGAACTGTTATCTAGGCTTCAGCCTCTGTCCCATCAACGAAATGTTGCATCCCTCTGCCTGTTCTACAAGTACTTTAATGGTGGATGCTCTGACGAACTACAAGCACTTGTACCCCCTCGACGTGAACACCGCCGACAAACACGACAAGCAGCTAAATCCTGCCCCTTCACAGTAGATATCCCTAGGTGTAAGAGAGCCTTCTACTCCAGTAGTTTCTTCCCCAGAACGGATAAACTTTGGAAATCGCCTTCGGGATTCTGCTTTCCCAACTGTACTGCAGAAGTTCAAGTGTAATGTGAACAGACATCTTGCCACTCATCTCCCTTCATAATACCCCTGTAACTTGTGTCCCCGATAGTAGCCCCCTACTTCAAAGTGGCACTGTGCCTTGTTTGGGGTGTAAATTGAATAATAATAATAATAATAATAATAATAATAATAATAATAATAAAAACGAAAACGACAAAAATAAGTATCCTAATTGGTGATTACCTTTTCTCTTCACTGCAACCTATTTCTGGCAGAAAAGACGTAGTGAGTCTGTCTGTTTTATCGTTATTTTCATAGCAAGTGCTCGTCTGAGTTCCATTCTATGATCCCCCCTCGTCAAACATTCACGAGAAAAACTCATCTAGCTGAAAACACTATTAATAATTCCTCCTACTATTTGATTGGGCTTAAGCCTAAACATAGATTCCATGAACAAAGTTTTTTTCTTAGAACTGCACACCTGTGGAACTGACTACAATATGGATGTCTTCAAGTCCAACGTAAACAAGTTCTTGATGAGTCTTAAGTAATCCAATTTACCAAATTTACACTTCTGACAATTACTATACCCTACACTCTTTAACCCTTATAATCGAGTGGCCTCTGGGCCTTGATAAGTGGTGATTCCCTTGAAAATAAAAGAAGTAAACTAGCTAGCAACTCGAAACTCCCTTTTCATTAGCTGCAACGTCGAGGTGTTTGGAAGAGTTCCACCACATTCCCAGGATACTCTCTTGGCCTTCCGGCTAAGATTAAATTGTAGTATGTGTTCTTTAGATGCTGCACTTGATTTTCTTGTTCTCTCTCAGTGAAGAAGAACTCCTTCACGACTGAGAAAATTTTTTATTTTTCTTTCTTTTCTCCACGTTAAAAAACGACCCAGGTGTCTAACTCTGTCCTGTGGGGAGGCATTGTAAATAGGTAATCTACTTGCTCTCTCTTAGAATATAATGTGGAACATTTTGCAAATGGGTATGAATTTTCATTTTAAAGTCTTTGGTATGACTCGACCAAGGATTGAAACCCTATTTCACGGCCTATAAGCGAATACTCTTACCATTATCCAAAATGGGCAGATTTCAGATGAACTAAAAGTCGGAAAAGAAAGACAAGGAAAAGAAGAAACAGTAGATGAAAACACAGAAAGATTAAAAAAAAAGAGCAATAAACGAAGAAAATTATCCGAGTGCACCCTTTTTAAGGTGAGGGTAAGTTTTATGTATGTGTGGGCGTATCTTCATTTTCACCAATTTTTAAGCTACGAGACGACTACGAGCTGAATAAATGAATTATTCTTTTAAGAAGGTGTTGCAGAAGTAATTGAATAATTGCAATAAGAAAGATTGTTTGATGATTTTCAATGCAGTAAATGGAAGTAACTTCGCTTCATGAAGGAAAATAAAAACACATGCACACAAAGCGCAAGGATGATCTTAAGTAACCAACATTTTAATAAGCGAATGGCTCTAAAGAACTATACGCTTACGTAGGGTCATTTTCGCAAAGTTTCTAAGATTAACAAAGTTATGTATCCAGACTACCCAGTGGTGCCCATTTTCCTTAATGTCATAAGATCGTGCTTATTTAGTTTAACGGTTAATCCAGTTTTACAGTAGATGCACGTGCCACAGGTGAAAACCCTGATATTTGCTTACCTTTCCGGAAGTGGAAATTCCTTTCCACATACTAAAATAGCAAATGACGTAGACGCCCATTAGACAAAGAACCATTTCCCACTTAAGACGTCCCACTGAGAAGATGCCGTCCGCCTCGTGCAATTCCAGCATTTTACGCCTGAAAAGAAAAAAAAACAACAGAAAAAACAATAGATAAAACCAAGAAAATAAGTCAGCCGTGTGATTGCATGCCTTATAAAATAAGGATACACCAAAGACTTATGTGGCCCATAATTCTCTGCATTGTATTAATTATTCCCGAAGTTATGTCATAGAGACATTGATAACCAAAAAAAAATATTTAACTCATTCGGCTGAACTTTTTTTGTACTGTGATTACTGTTATAAAAGCACCAGATAAATAGATATAGTTTTGAAAAAATCGAAGTTAACTGAACTTTTCAATTTTAAAAGCAAATATCAAAGTGATACAAAATGCGAGATGTCATTGGCTATAATAAGGCCCAAGAAGTTAGTCTCTAAAATGAATAGTATCGTCCGTAGTTGAATAAGGACATAAATAGATGGTAATATTCAATGCTACTAAAAAAGTAATGCTTATTTCCAACGATCGATTGGCATGACTAATAACTAAGGCTATGACAACAGCATATTCTTTTCATTGTTTTGACTCTCGAGTATATATCTGACACAGTTAGACACAATTAATCAACCGAGAACCACATCATTCTATATAAAAGCATATAAGATATCAACGGATACATACTAGAGACTCAAAACAATGAAAAGAATATGCTGTTGTCCTAGCCATTCTAATAACATTCTAGTCGAGAATCCAAGATTAAAACTCAACGCCCTAACATTTACATGTAACATGAATTAGAACAATTCCTACGGAATAATGGAAGGTACTATGAAAAAAAAAAGCTGCAAAAAAGTGGGCTCCCTCTATCGTAATAGAAAGCATTTCACACACGCCAATATCCTACAAAGCCATAATCCGTCCATGTATGAAATATTGTTATCACATTTGAGCTGGTGAACAAACTACTAGCCTCTCCCGCTTAGACAGGGTCCATCCCCCAAAAAGTATATAATGTAATAGGTCATACACTGTCTGCCAAGCCCCAACCTCTTTCCCATAGCTGAAATGTTGCTTTCTTTGACTCAATCTATAAGTACTTCAATGGAATGTACTCGGACGAATTTGCTGGTCTGGTGCTCCATCGATGTAAACACATTCAACCAACCCGACAGTCAACTAATCCAATCCCTTCATTGGGGAGATTTCCAGATACCGAAAAGGGCGACTTTCTGCTCTAATAGCTCCTTTCATTTAACAGTTAGCCTAAGGAATTGGATCAGAACTCAGTCGAGCAACTTCCGGAATCCGCTTCATGTTTTCCGTTTCCCTGACTATACCAAAATGCAGAAATTGAAATGTATGTGAACAAAAATTTCGCTGCACAAATTCTCACTTAAGTCTATAAATCTTTTCCCAAATTCATTATAGATCCTTACGTCTCAGTGGCAATGCGCATCATTTCGGGTAAATAAAAGTAAATAAATAAAATTATCGCGTAAAGTTTTAATTTCACCGTTTCTGCAATCAGGATTGGCATATATATCTCCAAATTAATTATGACCAAGTGACAAATAATGCAGTGATATAGACACTAAGCTGTTAGCAACAATGCAACTGTCACAGGCCATAAAGTACAACTGTAAGCATGTAAATGTTATAAATTGTAAATTTAAAGTGATACGGTACACTTCTTGGTGTAAATAAGACTTTGTTTTTCTCAAGGGTAGCTCATCCTAGGTTTATTATGTGAGTGCTTACATTGATAAATGACGCATTATTCATTGTTATGATTTGCTTAGCATGGAAGCACGTGTGCCGTTAACGTTTGATCCTAGGACGGAGCAAGTATATCGCTATATGATCTCCCAAAACACATACTTAAATCATTCGTTGACATCTATGCTGATGAGACGACCATCTATGGCAACATATCTAAGGCCGTAAATGACAAAGTTCTCTGATTCTCTCCTCTGATCTTGAGCGCACGGTACAGTGGGGGAAGAGGTGGCTGGTTACTTTTAATGCATCCAAAACCAAGCTCTTATATTTACATCATCAACGTTCTGATCCCCATCTGGCATCAATTGAAATGGATGGCTCTCGTCTAGAGGAGGCTCCATGTTTTGATAAGCTTCTGGGATTGACCTTTACTCTTGACCTGAAATGGAACATGTACATCAAGCCTGTTGCCAAAGTCGCTGGGAAATTGGTAAGATCCTTCTACCGCTCCAGAAGATATCTCACTGCTGATGCAATTCTCTACTTATATAAAAGCCAAGTACGCCAAAGGATGGGGTACTGCTGCCACATCTGGGCAGGAGCTGCTAAAAACAGCCTATTCTGCCTTGACAGAATACAAAATAGACTTCGTGGCTTAGTGGGGGATGCCCTTTTCTCTTCCCTGCAACCTCTCTCCCACAGAAGAGACGTTGCGAGCCTGCCTTTGTTTTATTGTTACTTCCATGGCAAGTACTCGTCTGAGCTCCAATCTCCGGTCCCCCCTCGCCAATCTTTCACGATAAACACCCGTCTAGCTGAAACCATTGTCAAAATATTTTCCCCACTCTTTAACTGTGCCAAAACCAAAACGTAAAAAAAGCCTCTTTCCTAGAAGTACATACCAGTAGAACTCTCTTCCGTCTGCCTGTTTCCCACCTGACTACAACTTGGATGTCTTCAAGTCCAACATAAACAAATTCCTGATGAATCGCCCCCTTAAGTAAGACACTTTATGAAATCTCCAATACTAACGATTACTACGATACTATCCCATTGATTACTGTACATGCAATAACCCTTATCCCCGAGTGGCTTCCGGGCCTTGATAAATGATGAATTCCATGTAAAGAAAATCGCTACTGTTCCACCTTTATTTTTAACAACAAAACAAAGTGTTTTTAGTGCAAGGTAAAAAGTTGCATACAAGGGCCGTTATGTAAGCTTTTTTGCTTCATATATAACACTTATCTTTTTTTTTTTAGTTTGAGGAAGTAGAGAACGGGGATAACTTGCATATAATGAAAGGGAGATAATTCATTCATATTCTGATCCCAGAGTAATTAAGGGGCAACTCCACACTTTCCATAGACAATAAATCGCCGGATGTCATACAGAAAATAATAGTTGGGGGGGTTGAACGAGTGCAATCGTAAAATAAAACCAACGTTCCATTCATTAGTTTATAGCATTGTTAATATAGCTGCTTTTTGAACATGATTTGCATTTGTAAACGTGGGGGAGGGGGCTTGAAATACGGACTTGGACAAACACACATGTAAATCTAATAAAGACTGAATATGTACTAAATCACTTCTTACTAATTAGATACTGTTTGGTTGCAACCACCTTTATCACGCAATTCATTCTCCACCTTTTTCCCAAACTAGTTTCCTCCTGTTTTCAAAACACACAAACACACACACACACACACACACACACACACACACACACACACACACACACACACACACACACACACACACATGCAAACTATTATTATGTTGTTAATTAAATTAAATATATAAGAAGAGAAAGTCGACACAGCAGGCGGATTATACGATGCTGCTGGCTCGACTTTAGCGTTGTAAACATCTTTAGATGCAAGCAACTTTAAATAGATGAAAACGTTCGAATCCATTCGAAGGAGATCGCGTAAAAACAATGTTTACACAAAGAAGAACTATTTTTTCTAATTTCCTGCCCGCCATAAATGCGCAATTAACTGACGATTTATTCTGCAACCTTCCACGGCATTCGGCGGCGTTCCCGGCGTTCCTTCGATTGTTTCCGCTTTTGTCTACCTTTTTTTATTCCGTACCCAGCTATTAGTTAAAGACAAAAAGAAATACGGATCGATTTTTATTTTCATTTTCAATTCTTTTCTTCTTCTCATTTTGTTGTTTCATTCCCAACAATATAGGTCTCGTTTTTTTTTTCACCGCATTTTAAGATGAACTCAACGGAGGTAATTTCTCTCGAAAAATACGGTTTCAAGAAACACAGGCAAATATGCGCCTTTCAACGACCCATATAAGTCATCAAACAGAAGGAAGCAAGTCTATTCTCGTGCCTCTGCGTCTTTGAAATAATTATGCCAATTTCCATTGTACGCATATAACAAAGAATTATCTGCCCCTTTTTTAGTATTACATGTCATGCCACCCTAATAAACGATTGCATTAAATACCTAACAACAGACTTGCCAGGCCTCCTGTATAACACTTAAAGATGTTCGTATTTTTAGATGCGCTCCAGCGTATCTATGTTTGTTTGTCACGCTCTGACTTGAAATATCATCTCTGTCGGCATATCACATTTAAGTTTGAAACTGGAAAAAGTACGTGACTCGTTGGGTAACCTATTGAACTCAGGTTACATTGCTTGAATCGGGAAAAAGTGAGTTAAATCTTGTCGCATCCTCCATATTATCCTGATCTCGCTCTCTCGGATTATCACTTATTTCGAGGATTAAAAAACATTTAGATTGCCTTAGGTTAACGAAAAGAGATTGAACATCAGTTAGATTCATTTTTCACATCCAAACCTAAAGAATTTTTACAAGCGAGGCATTTAAAAGCTCGTTAATAGATGGAATCAATTTATAGAGAACAAATTCCTTTATTATTGTTAATATAAAGTTTCAAAAACACACAAGTTTTCATTTTAAAGATGAAATTTTAATTCGGCAAAACTTTGGCACCGACCTATTATTTGCTTACAATAAATAACAAAACTTTTCAAGTAGTGTACTCACTCGAAGTATTCTTGCGCAGGAAATACTGATCTATTGGTGGACATATGAAGCTGGTGTATTTTGTGAGTAACATTGTGGGCGAGTCCGACGGAGATATTGAGGATGGACTGGACGTCGGTGTTGTTCGTGGTGAAATCGCCGAGTGTGTGGTTCAACCAACCGCGGCTCCCGTTTTTGAAGCGGGAGAATATGTCGTAACAGCGGTGAGTGTTCCAATCGTTCTCGCAGGAGACCCATGGCAGGTTTGTGGTGAACGAGGCGAAGAAGTAGTGTAGGGACCACGCAATGATCACATTGTAGAAAAAGTCAGTGTAAAAGGCAATCAGCACTACAGCCCAACCGATGCCTGCAAGACAAAATAGAAAACGAAAGAAAGAATAATTGAGTTAACATAAATAAAACATTTTGAAAATATTGTAAGTAATCTTACCGTTAGAAAATGTCAAATATATTTGTGAATTTTAGCTTTCAAATTTTTGTTTGTTCTTTTTTATTAATTAATTTACAAGTTAAAATCAAAAAACTTTATATCGAATAAAGGGATCATACGTTATTTTGCGACATCCTATAGAAGATTAACCCGTATTATTGATTTGGAATTTTATCGTTTGATTTTAATACTTACACAAGGATTTACTTCACGATAGAAACAAAAAAAAATGAAGCCAGCGAGAGAATTACATTTTCGAAATAAAATAGTTTTGCAAACAATTTCAAATTTTAATTCATTTCGTTGTTAACAATTCAGTTTTTATTTCGTTTCAGTTTTATTCAGTTTTCGTTTTTACATAAAATTCTACGTCAGTCGACCGTCTTATTTGACGGACGCGATCTTTAACCATTACCACGCCGGTTACCTCAAAATACAATCAAAGAGGAAAATGATAAGGAAAGAATTAGGCTTAAGCCAACTGAAATGAATTAGTTTCTCATGATAGTTTTAGTCCACTTCGATTTAAAATAGAAATCGCCAATAAAAATTACTAAAAATTTATGAAAATATATTTTGCCCTGAAATAAATGATTGTGTTCTCGTGCTTTCAATCTATAACGAAATTTTTACCATTTCATTCTTATTTTTTACATTTTTTAATATTCAGTTTTAGGAGTGGAACCAAAATATGGATTTGATTCTCTTTCGTTTCCTATACATTATTTGTTGCTTTTAATGTTTATTCATGAGTTCTTGACTATTACCTATTTTAGACTTTCCCTAAAAGTCCAACCATATGCTAAAACTGGAAAATCTATTGAGGAGTTTAAAGATCAATTTTTATGTGTTATATTATATTATATTATATTTCTCTTAGTCTTTTTGTCTGTCCATTTAACTTTTTCTTGAAAACTACTATACCGATCTGGCCGATATTTGGTATGTGCCTTTGCTATGATAAAGTGCAGCGAACTAAGTATTATGATATATGTTCGATACAAAATTATTGATTAGTATCGATCAATAGAGATTAGTATTAAATGCAAAAATGAGCATAATATAATCATTTTCAACCATTAATTTTGCATAAAGCAGTCATACTAAATAAACGGTTTGTAATTTTTCCCCGCTTTTAACAGTCTAAAAAGTCTAGTAATTATATTATAATCTATATAATTGTAAAACTCAAATGACTTTGTAACGGGTGATTTTATGTAACTCAACATCCGATTTACGACTTCCGGTTGCGCATGCATACATAAACATAAACCCATAACAGGGTAAACAAATAAACACAAATCGCTGGACCGATTTCGTCTGAACAAACGGACGTCCTTAGAAAAGCGAATATCTTAAATTTATTGAATAAAAACTTCAAGATATGGGAAGCAAACGCAAAACTTTATTACAAATAATACGTATAATCATCGAGCTGTTTCATATATACGATATATATTATACTAAATAATCAACGCGACAATAAAACGTATTGTTTTACTGTGTACGTTTTCAGCGTCCCAACTTTTTTTTCGCGTTTAAATTATCCAAATAAACAATTGTTAATATTTTCTGCATTTTTTTTACATCGTTCATTTCCGTATTACGTATAAGTTATTTTAAAGCAATTTTCTTACAAATAAATCTACTTTAACCCGTTGAGAACCATAAGAACATTTTACAATGACGATTTACTCACCGCCTTCCTTTTTTTTTAATTTATTCTCCATGTTTTTAATACACCTTTCTTAAAAACCATCATTCATTTTCTTCTACACAACCAACATAAATAAATAACCCCGAAAATATGTTTTTTTTTATTGCGTTACAAATAAATAATCAACGCTACAATAAAACGTATTGTTTTACTGTGTACATTTTCAGCGTCCTAATTGTTCTTTTTTTCGCGTTTAAATTAAAAGATATATACAAATTTGAATTTAACTTTAAGTATTATGGTATCTGTTCAGTGCACATTTACCTATAAGTATGACAAACCATTTATAATTCAATGGCTGTAAATTTTTTTTTTAAATAAGCAATTATAAACAGAACGACTCAGAAATCTATCTATATTCTTTTTTCATTTTAATATACTTTCATATAAATGTTTCTGTTATGTCACAAAAACTATTTTCTTTACGTAACAAGTGTCATGCTCATACATTAATTCCATAGCTAATATAACATACTGACCCAACGGGTCACGAGTAGTCTAGTAATTATATAAACGTCTTAGAGTTACTCGTTTAGACATACGGAAAATATATATCCTTAAGTGTTAGAACAAAAAAAAACAAAAAAACAAAAACAAATAAAAGAAGCATTAAAGTTGTTTTTGTTCCTTTTTTTAGTTTTTTTAAAACGAGGATTGAGAACTAGGGCTATGACAAGAGAATATTCTTTTCATTATTTTCACTCTCGAGTATATATCAGTTAATATCTTATATGTTTTGAGATAGAGTAATGTGATTCTCGATTGATTAACTGTGTCTAACTGTGTCGGATATATACTCGAGAGTCAAAACAATGAAAAGAATATTCTCTTGTTACAGCCCTATTGATAAATTGTCTCGATTGGATGGTACTACTGTAGAGAGTAAGGATAATATTACCGTGTGAATCAGTTGTCATGCAGTATAATTTTGTTATGCTGTTCTGTTAAGTGCTTTACTAGACAGTCAAGGCTTTTTGGTTGTTTCTACGAATTGTTAATACAATGTTTTCAGTATAAATAAGATTTGAAATTAGTTGGCTACCGATAGTGAACCCTAGCACATAATCTGACGCAGCTACCCATATTATTGCGGCGATTACGATACAGAATAACAATTAAAGTATTTCGTCAGACCATGGCTCTTACACAAGTCACTCCAGTAATCAATGACAAGGCACTAAAACTCTTTGGACATATCAAAAAACCTGAAACTGGTTTATGTAAAACGGTGCTTTTCAATCCTTTTATTTTCTTGGAAACTTTCCAATAATAGTGACGTACCAAAGATTCGCTTGTATAAGAACATATTTCACAACCTTATTTATTACTCCTTCATTATGCAACCGATATTTTTGTCTTTTGTGTCTTTTTGGAGTTTGAAAAAAAACAACAACAAAAAAACAAAAAACAAAACAAAACAAAAAAAAACACGCAACATACTTTCTGGCAACTAGTTCAAACATGCATTAACTTGATCCATTTTTTTCCCAATTACAAGTCAAAAATAACTGAAATAATGATTTTCGTACATGGATAAAAAAAAATTATGTTCGATTCCCCCCCCCTAAAAATGCAGTTTAGCATATACGCAAAGGAATAATCCCATTCTCTATCAGTATCTATTAAAGGAATCTTTGGCAAGCTGTTAAATAACCTCAGGGTTCTGCGAACCCTAGTTTCCGGAATCCTAATTTAAAATATGCCTAGAAGTGATGAGAGAAGGGAAACAAAAGCATAGGAAGCCGTGCAAACATTAGCGTAACAACGTATACTTGTGGCCGCAGCTAAATTCAAATCAATCAAATTATGTCTCCCCCCCCCCAAAAAAAACAAATAAACAAAGCGGACACAGTGAAAAGTACTCTCTTTTATACAAATGCGCAGTCTGATCTCACCGGAAATAGCGAAACAAACATTGGTTGGATTATTCGAAGTGAATAACGATTATGAACTTTAATGTTTCTCTAATAGTAACGGAAACTTTATTGATACCTTTCTGACACAAGGTTTAGTATGTAACAAATATGCATCATCTATCGTAATCTCCAGTTCTTGCACCATCAGATTACTATCTTTTTAGAATTATGAAAAAAATATTTCAGTGGATTAAAACTTAATTGAAAAGGCAATTTATAAATATAGCATTGAACCAATTATTGAAACATGGAATGACGTCATAGAGAAGAATGGCGATTAACAATTGAATAACCTTATATTATCGTTCCGGAGATACTGCTCATCTCCGATGTCTTATTTGTCAACATTTTTCTCTTTCTTCTCTTAACCGCCTTCTAAAAATTCCATTTCTACAATGTTTCTTCTATATCACTCAGTGCTTGTTTCTGGTCGTAATCTTTGTCGTCATATTCTAAAATTTAAGCTGGAGGGTCTCTTATTATTTAAGTTGTATTCCAGCATACAATTCTTACAGAATTGGCAGATGAATATAGAATTATGTGGACGCTTTGAATAAGACAAGTGCGAATATTTATCATTACATGATGTTATTTCCACATGGTTTTGACTGAGTTTACATCTTGTCTTATTCAGATGCGTCTTGTCGAACTTTTTTATGTCGAGCACGAAAATCTGCACCATTTTTATGTCCAGTACAAAAATCTGCACCATTTTAAATTGCTTTTTTCCAGTAAAATATGATCAAATGAAAGTCTTAAGTCTTAAGTATTGTAGTTAACTTTTAACCTTCAACATTCAGAAGATTTTCACACAGTAGTCCGAATAACTAAGATAAAACAAGCTTTAAAGCTGTCACAACTTTTGATAATTTTCATATTTTTATTAAATTATAACGCTGTAGCTTGGGTGTAGCTGGTCCGGGAGATTCAGCCCTTAATTCAAGCTAATTGTCGTGATACCTATATATCAACGTAAATAGCAGGGCTTGTATATGTGTGGATTTGGCTAGATATTAAATGACGCAATATCTATGCGAAAATAATTGTTTGGTTAAAGATATTTCCAAGCAGGAGAGAAGGTGTTGATTAGCTTTGGGATTTCGGTTGATATTTGTGATTGAGAGTTACTTAATAGAACTGAATTTACCGACTGGTGAGAATGACAAATAATTATTGTTTTATGAATGATTTATTTCTGCATAAAAATTAAAGCTGGTTCGCTTTGAGATCCCGATTAAGAGAATTATTTTTAAATTATTATTAAAGATTTGTCTTTGCGCAAAAAGAGAGGATGCCATTTCGATTTAGAACAAAAAGAAAATTTCAACTCAGGAGGAGTTTAACATTTGATCCGCGGCCATATTGTCTTTATTTCAAATAATTATCTTCAACTTTTTCCTGGAACTTGCTGCCACTATCTTATTTTTGTTAATAATAGTAATAAAAAAAACTAACGAATGTCTCTTAGATTGAAAAAAAATTAAGAAAACAAGATGGCAACCAAGAAATGTTGCCTCAATTCGTTGGGCGACAGAAAAACAGCGAGAACAGAAACGAAAGAGAAAATTTATGTATTTCTAGAGAAAATTTATGTATTTCTAGAGAAAATTTATGTATTTCTAAAGAAAATTTATGTATTTCTAGAGAAAATATATGTATTTCTAGAGAAAATTTATGTATTTCTAGAGAAAATTTATGTATTTCTAGCGAAAATTTATGTATTTCTAGCGAAAATTTATGTATTTCTAGAGAAAATTTATGTATTTCTAGAGAAAATTTATGTATTTCTAGAGAAAATATATGTATTTCTAGAGAAAATTTATGTATTTCTAGAGAAAATTTAATTATTTCTAGCGAAAATTTATGTATTTCTAGAGAAAATTTATGTATTTCTAGAGAAAATTTATGTATTTCTAGAGAAAATTTATGTATTTCTAGAGAAAAGCTAAGTAAGTCTAAATGAAAGATACAACGAATATTTTCTAAATAAAACAAGACTATAAAACAATAAAGATGCGCCCAGTTAGACTGTTTGAATGAAACATCTGAGTTATGATTCTTTTTTTTAACTCTAGCAATAATGTATTCAGTCCGATGCATACTTTTCGTTAGTATATATAGTATGTAAGTGTTTTTACCTAAAGCCGATTGTTACAATGTACCACACTCACCTTCTTCATAGAGAAGGTAATGTATGGGCGAATATTACTCTGATAGGAGAACAGATACTATATTGCTCTTCAAAGGAGGACGTAAAGCATAGGAAGATGGTTTCATGACAACAGATACTATACGCCTCCAAAAGGAAGAAGATAATTCCTGAAAAAATAGTATTATATAAACAGAACATATATTACAACCTTTCCCCGATAATGAGTTGGTAATGCCTGGAATAATGGTATCATGACGAACGAACGCATAGTAAACAACCCTCAAAATAGCTCATACATACCTGGGAGAATGCTAGCACATGTTAGCGAAGTAGACTCCTGGCAGGAGCCTAAAGACAAAGTGGCTATTGCCAAGGAAAGCGTTTTTTTTTCTTTTAACCTGCTGATAAGTGATTCGAATAGACACGACACGTCGCTGTCTCAGCAAGCCCCAGCATTGAGGAAAGTTAAATACAGGTAACTGAAAGTCGGTCTATTTTTTATATGTTAGTAGCCTGGGTGCTCTGCGTTGCCCGGGTGTTTGGAGGTGCGTGTTGAGCAAAAAACGTGGTAGAAGGCAGGAAGGCTGGAACCCGTTCCACGAAAGAGATAAAGAACATGTAAAAAACAAAACAAAACAAAACAAACAAAAAAAAAAACGTGATGACTTTGCTCTTATGCCCGTCGCCAAACCGGAAGTGTCGAATGTTTAAATTAAGGCTAGTCAATCGAAAAGAGGGGAAGACTTTCGAAAATATCAGCGAAAATGGCGACCCTCCCTGTAGAAGTGCCTAGTTGAGGATGAGGGAATTGATGTTTTTAGCCAATTTTTCTATATTTCGTTCGATACGATACCGACCTCGTGAAAATTTGTTGCCTCTGTCGAATATTTTAGGCATACATACATACATACATACATACATTTAAATAGACGGGTGAGATTTATATTATAGATTAACCCCTATATTCTCTCCCGAACACGCGCATTTTAGTTTTCTGTTTTCTTGCTGTTGTGCCTATCGCCAAACCGGAAGTGACGAATGTTTAAATAAGGGCTAGTCAATCGAAAAGAGGGGATCACTTTCGAAAATATCAGCGGAAAAGAGCGACTCCTCCCTGTAGAAAAGTGCTCAGTTGAGGGTGAAGGAATCAGTTGAGGGTTAGCCAATTTGTCGATATTTATCGCCCGAAGGGTCGAGCTTCGAAACGATACCGAACCCGTGAAAATTCGTTGCCTCTGTCGAACGTTTTAGGCATACATACATACATACATACATACATACATACATACATACATTTAATCAGACGGGTGAGATTTATATTATAGATTAACCCTCTATATTCTCTCTCGAACACGCGAATTTTAGTTTTCTGTTTTTGTTCTGTTTTAATAAAACCTCTAAAACCAAGTTAGCATCCACGAGGTTTTCTAAAAACATCCGAGTTTCACAACGAGTTAGCATTAATGATAGCCTGAGTTATCACTGAAGATGTACTGGTGTATAATGTTTATACACCCATGACAATAAGCAGTATCCAACACATGTACACCGAACAGATAATTCATTACCAATTCCGATTATCCAATAATGCCTGGCGGATGACCTCATTACTCACGAACATATACTACATTACGCTCTCACCCACGAGGAGGAAATGCTTAGGCGTATAGTGCCATGATAACAGTACAGATACCACATTACTACATCACTCCCTGAATTGATCATCGAAAATACAATAGTACAATAAAATAAGTAATAATAGATTCCCGGTTTAATACAGACAGATACAAAATCGCCATTAGTAATAGATATGTTAAGCCCAGTAATTAGTAACAATAGTATTGATCATTGATAAAATGAATTTCATTCATGAAAGCGACGTCAGTCTACCTTAATATTTTAAGCAGCAGCCTTCCAAAGTGAACCTTAAAAGCAAGGTGAAATAAGATAGAACTACAAACATAACCAAAAAAGAAGGATTACGGCGGCATACAAATTTAATAAAGAAATAAAAAGGGTGAATAACACGAGATGTCGAAAGACAGCAGCAATTCCCGCATATTCTAACGTAGTAATCTTTGATTGTGGGGTTGTTAAGAACGAAATTCTCCACGTTTTTTTATGAACTTATGAGTAACTATCGAGGCCTAAAGGCCACTTGAAGATAAGGGCTATTATGATTGTCAAGTGGGCAGCGAGATAGCACCTTGAAGATTAAAGGCAATGGTTGAAACGGTAGAATTTGATTATTTAGGAGGTTGAAGCAAAAGGAATTTGTTTACATTGGACTTGAAAATTATAGTGTTGTAGTCAGATGAAAAAAAAAGCCCCGTGTTATTTGTGTTTCCCAAATTGGTACTTCTTGGAAAGAAACTTTGCTTATTGAAATTATGATTAATTTCAAGTATGCAAAAAGACAGAAAAAATCTATTTACATCGTGAATTAATTTCAAAAGATCCTATATGTTTTATTTTATAGTATGTTCCAATTTTGAATTCCCAGGAATGCAATTAAAATTAAATTCTAAGCATAATTAAATGAATAAAATAATGCATTCGTGTAAGGCCCCGTAATATTGTGGTCGCATAAAGGTTGGTTGAGGTTAAGCTAATTATCTGCCGTCATTTTTGCACTTCCTTTTCTTTCTTTTTCCTCAGATACACACGTGCGTTTCAAGGATGCGGAAGGACTTAAAACCAGCCACAACAGAGCAGAATGCCGCGGTAATTCCTCACGTCATTACTTGAATAAATCCATCCTAAACAATTCACCGTGTTTTCACCAATTCCTGCTACCAGACGCATAATATAACAATCGGTTTTAGCTAGACGAGTTTTTTAATATTTTACAGACAAAACTTTGATTAGTAAAAAAGGGAAAACTTCTTAAAAGTTAAAGTTAAAAAATAACCAAACATGTCATGAAGTTGCGCCACGACAGAAATTCAACCTGACAAAAATCTGTTGAAAGCATTTACAGCGAGTGGTGTTTTACGTATGGATTCTCGATTGTCCGAAATATTCAATATGCAGTTTCTTTTAGCCAACCAGAAAAGCGAGAGTATTCACTGCCGAAATCTCATTTGTAATATAAAAACCCCACACACAACATTTTCCGATCTTTCCTCTTTTTGTTTTTTAGATACAAAACACGTGTGTACGACAAACACTACACAACCAATTGGGAGCTAGAAGTACTCGATATATACGAGGAACTTTCACGAACTACTAAACACGGCATCAGTATATATATATATATATATATATATATATATATATATATATATATCTTTTACATGGATGTCACCACTTATCAGAGCCCGAAAGCCACTCGAGGATAAAGGTTATTGCGTGTACAGTAATCAATGGGATAGTATCGTAGTAATCGTTAGTATTGAGATTTGATAAAGTATCTTACTTAGGGGGCGGTTCATCAGGAATTTGTTTATGTTGGACTTGAAGACATCCAAGTTGTAGTCAGGTGAGAAACAGGCAAACGGAAGAGAGTTCCACAGTCGTGCACTGCTAATCAAACTTATGTCTACAATTGATAAACAATAATATACACCCACGTCTCCGATGTCTATCTTATTTATACACACTTGCAAGCCAACGATGTCAGCGTAAATGACCATGTCTATTTAAATTTTTCTTAAGGACAAAACAACCCCTCTTCACTTGGAACATTCTAAAACTCTCTGAAATTTCGTGTTCTGCCAACTCTTTATCTCACATTGTCTTAATAAACTATCAATAAAATTAATTGCTTTTGTTTAGATAGACTTTGTCTTTAATGAACAAAAGTTCCAATCAACTGTTTTTTTTTTCAAACCACGAAAGCGCAAGAAACATTTACCCCCAAATATTTGTGTTTTGTATAAAACGCTAAACACGCAGATTTCATCCTCTTTGTTTTGTTTTGTCCATATCCAACGCATATGAGTTCCCTCTTTAAAGTTTATTCTGGTCTTCGACAGACGGAATGAGACACTTTTACGGACCACAAATCACGAAGCCCATACAGCACACACACACACACACACACACACACACACACACACACACACACACACACACACGCTGCTCAATGAAAACATATGCACATCTTCTTGCTCGTCCGTCGGAATCGACGATGACCAAGGTGTCAATCAATTCGGCGTCAGGGGTTTGTGGGTCCTGAGATGGCTGATGAGGCCAATCCGTGCTCGGCAGACTCTTCCACACTCTGGACACGTGAAGGCGGTATCGGTAGGCTGTGAACAGGCAGCTCTCTCCTTCCTCCTCTTGCGCTTCTGCTGGTCGTGTGTCATGCGTTGATTCTCTGCCCTGTCGGCTCCTAGGCTGATGACGCAACGCCAGGCCGAACGTTTAGCAGCGCGACTCTCCCAAGACTGGGGGCTGATGTCAAAGTCTTTTAGGGACGTTCTCAGACAGTCTTTATATCGTTTCTTTTGGCCCCCTGCAATCCGCTTTCCCTGGCTGAGTTCCCCATAGAAAAGTTGTTTGGGGATTCGGCTGTCGTGCATGCGATAGACATGGCCTGCCCACCGGAGCTGGGTTTTGCGGATTATGGTGGTGATGGTATGGAGCCCCGCGCGCTTCAAGACTTCTGTGTCAGGAATTCTGTCTTGCCAGCGGATGTTGAGAAGATTACGGAGGCATCTGAGGTGGAAGCCATTCAACTGTTTTTCATGTCTTTTATATGGCGTCCAAGTTTCGCAGGCGTAGAGTAGGGTTGTCAGGACGACCGCTCGGTATACTTTCAGTTTGGTTGCGAGTGTAATGCCTCCCCTCTTCCACACATTGTCTCTAAGTCTTCCAAATGCACTGCTCGCCGTGGAGATCCTATGGTTAACCTCAATGTCAATGTTGGCGGTGCGGGAGAGGGTGCTGCCAAGGTAGGTGAATTGCTCCACAGCATGGATCTTCTGTCCTTTGACAATGATGCCGGGTTCATGGTATGCATCTCCTGGGGCGGGTTGGTACATAACTTCTGTCTTCTTTGTACTGATGGTGAGACCAAAGTTGTCACAACTGGTGGAAAATCCGTCCATTTGACGTTGCATCTCTATCTCATTTGAGGCATTAAGGGCACAGTCATCGGCAAAGAGAAGGTCTCTGATGATGGTTTCCCTCACTTTTGTGACTGTCTGCATTCGCCTGATGTTAAACAATTTCCCGTCACATCTGTACTTGATGACAATGCCAGAGTGACTGTCTTTGAAAGCGTCCTGGAGCATGGCAGAGAAGACCATGCTGAAGAGCGTCGGGGCTAAGACACAGCCCTGCTTGACCCCGTTGGTCACAGGGAAGGGTTCTAAGGGGTCGCCGTCATCCAGGACACGAGTGGTCATACCCTCATGGAACTGCCTGACAATGGCGATGAACCGGTCTGGACAACCAAATTTTTTCATGATCCGCCAGAGGCCATTTCGGCAAACAGTGTCGAAGGCCTTGGTCAGGTCGACGAACGTGGTGAAGAGGCCCCGGTGCTGCTCGACACACTTCTCCTGCAGTTGGCGTGCAGCAAAGATCATATCAGTCGTCGCGCGGCTCGCTCGAAAGCCACACTGGCTCTCGGGAAGAAGACCATCTTCAAGGTGCACCAGCAGGCGGTTGAGAAGGACGCGGGCCATGATTTTCCCGGCGATGGAAAGAAGGGATATCCCGCGGTGGTTGTCACATGACTGACGATTTCCCTTGCGTTTGAAAATGTGAACGATAGTAGCATCACGAAAATCTTGCGGTAATTCTTCACTCTCCCACATGGATTGGAAGAGTTCTGTTAGTCTTAAAAGCAGTGTAGGTCCACCAGCTTTATATACTTCTGCTGGAATTGAGTCGGGGCCGGGGGCCTTCCCAGAGGAAAGTTGCTTGATGTCTTTGCTTACTTCCTCTGACGAGGGTGGGATGTCGAGCTCCTCGTTGATAGGTTCCTGGCGTAGTCGATCGATGGCTTCATCGTTGATGGAAGATGGTCGGTTTAGCACACTGTTAAAGTGCTCCGCCCATCTATCAAGGATTTGCTTTTTGTCATTCAAGACAGTTGTTCCATCGGAGCTAAGCAGGGGGGAGGAGCTAGAGGACTGGGGACCGTAGACAGCCCTCAGCGCATCGTAAAACTTCCTCATATCCTGGCTATTGGCATGCTCCTGGATCTCATCTGCTTTGGCGCTGAGCCAGGCATCCTGCATGGAGCGGAGTCTGGCCTGCACCTTGCTGCGGATGTTGATGAAGGCAGCTTTCTTTGCAAAACACTTGGGGTCACTCTGATGTGCACGGAGAAGTTGGCGTTTCTCCTCCAGGAGGGGCTGAATCTCAGAGTCATTTTCATCAAACCAGTCCTGGTGCTTCTTTTGCTTGGGTCCAATGATTTCGAGAGCGATGGAGTAGGTGGAGTCTCTGAGGTGTGCCCACTGATAGTGTCCGAGATGGTGAGGGGGACAGATAGCTTGTCTTTGATTGCTTCCTGTAGCTCATGGATGACATCTGGACTTTTAAGTTTTTCCAGGTCAAGGCGCTTTGTGACTTTCTGGCCCTGAGGCCGCCTCTTGGGTTGGATGTAGAGGCACATTTTGGATATGATCAGGCGGTGGTCTGTCCAACAGTCGGCACCACACACAGCCTTGGTCAATCTTACATCTCTCCTGTCCCTTGCCCTGATGATGACGTAGTCAATCAGATGCCAGTGGTGGGAGCGTGGGTGCATCCACGACGTCTTGTTACGGGTGGGTAGGCGGAACATGGTGTTGGTGATGGAAAGGTCGTGTGCAGCGCAAAGGCTGAGCAGCCGTAGGCCGTTGCTATTGCACTTGCCCACTCCATGGTGGCCAAGGACCCGGTCCCAAGTGGAATGGTCCATGCCAACGCGGGCATTGAAGTCGCCGAGGACGATGAGCTTCTCTCTCTGCGGAGCAGCGGAGATGAGGCTTTCCAGATCTTCATAGAACTGGTCCTTGGTATCTTTGGGGTTAGTCATGGTTGGTGCGTAGGCGCTGATCAGTGTGGCGGTTCTTGCCTTGTTAAGCGGGAGTTGCATCTTCATCAGCCGGTCATTGATGCCGTCCGGGATGCTAACCAGCTTCCTCACGTGCTCAGTCTTGATGGCGAAGCCCACGCCAGCCTCTCTGCGCTCCTCGCCGCTGCGTCCACTCCAAAAAAAGGTGTAGCCGCCACCTGACTCTGTCAGTTGACCTTTGTCTGAGAGGCGAGTCTCACTGAGGGCTGCGATGTCTACCTTATAACGGGCAAGCTCCCTTGCTACGAGAGCAGTTCTTCTCTCGGGTCGGTCAGCTCTGGTGTTGTCGAGCAAAGTACGGACATTCCATGATGCTAAGGTAAGCACCAACCCTTTCTTTCTCATGTCTCGACCGCTGTGAGGGAAACCCCGCCAGCCGCGGTATGCTGGCCAGGGGTGATGGTGAAGCAGCTATGTTTAGGGCTCCTTTTATCGCCCCGTCCTCATGCCATGGAGGCGAGCAGAGTGATCCTGAAAAGGACTGCTCGGTCGGCCAGCCAGTTGCCTGCACCCCCTCGCTGCTTCGGTCGAGTGGAGTACGACCAGTTTCTGGGCCGCCTGTGTGCAGGTTTGCAGCTACAGCTCCCAGTGATTTCCACACCTGCTGCTTTGCCGCTCACCCATCGCCACAGGGCTTGGTGTTGACGCAATGTTTGACACCCTGACTTGCGCTGGATTTGGATTATAGTGAGACGGACTTGCGCTGCATCGGCCTCACTCTCTCGTCCTGGCCCGCCCAATTCCAACGGCAAGACATAGTCGAGACGGCTGGGGACGAACAAGGGTGCAGGAGCTGCCGGAGGGAGGCAAGTATGCCATCCAACCGCCTAAGGGGCTCCACTCCTTCGTTTCTGTCGGGGTTACTCCCCTAGCCTTATCCATTTCCATGGCTCTCACAAGGCAGTGAGGCCATTTGACGCATGGCTGGGATAGGGATTGGTAATGTGTCAGGGCATGTCCACACGTCGGTGGGCCGTAGCACAGTCCCTCTGGGACTCCCTACTGTTCCGAGATCCTCTACTGATTCAGCCTGGAGTCGCATGACAACCAGTTACCGTGTGTGACCACGAGGAGGCACAGCAGAGGTCTTGATGATGGAGAGGCTGTGTACTGACAGAAGAAGACTTACGCACTCGGCTTCTCGTTTCGCGCAAGGCTAGCCAGTGGTGGTTGCTGAGAGCGAGATGGTGCGTAAGCCAAGACGCTACCTTATAGCTAACACACTTGCGCATCACATCACCCTGTGTGCATTACACACACACACACACAATGCACATAAGCTGATAAACGCGCACACTCTCTCACTAACAAGGCAGAGGAAAACTATTTGCACATACGTAAATACTCTTTTAGGGAAAGAAAAGGGTATCTGTTCAATTACTATAAATCATCATCCCAGGCATTACCTCCTTTCGGAGATCAATTAGTGTATTATATCTTCGTTTGTCATGATACCATTTTCCAATGCATATTACTACGCTCTTTTTGAATAGGAAGCGTAGTGTAGTAACTGTTCTGTTATCATGTATCATCATCCCAGGCGTTGCTTCTTCTATTTGTCGGGAGTGGGTATAATGCAGTATCTGTTCTGTTTTCATGAGTTCATTCGCCTAGGCATTACCCCCTCCTTGGGGTGTGAAGTAGTGCAGCATATTCTTGTTCGTCATGATAGCATTTTATCATTTATTATCACTTTCTTTTGTGTGTGGGGAGGTGTAATCTACTTCAACAAAAGGGGCCATGTTATTGCTAGTTATTATGATGGATAATAAATAAAATGATTTAAATATTGAGCAAAGAAGTGATCGGAAGACATGATACAAGGAGCAAGGATTGAATTGAGTGAAATCGAAAGGAGTAATAGGATGAGGAGTTGAAGGGGAGGAATAATAGTAGGAGGATAATTAGGAGGAATCTAAAGAGGAGATGGAATATGGGGAGGAGGAATCGAAAGAGGAGGAATAGTAGGAGGTTTAACATAGATACGATGTGTCAAATGAGGCAAAGAGTTTCATTGCGGGACGTTGGATGTTCGTTCATGGCGATGAATAATTCAAAAGTAAGAATTGATGAAGAAGGGAGTGGGGGGGGGGAGAACGATTCTTTACGATTTTTTTCCCGCGTTTTTTTTTTTTTACATTTTTATTTTTATTTTTTTTTTTTATTTTTATTATTTTTTTTAATTTTTAGGACATTCCATCAGTTTTGTATCAAGACACGAGAACTGCGTCCCGGGGCAGGTGCAATTCGAAAACAACTCTGTTAAGTATGAGGTGGATGGGGGAAGAATAAAGACAAAAAGGTGGAAGGCGATAGAAAGAGAGAAAGAGAGGGAGAGAGAGAAGTAGGGAAGAGACAGCGGCTAATCCACAGGAACGATGAAAATATGGAACTGAAAAATTTAAAGCTAGAAATATGAAGAGATGAGAGTGTTCAATAGTTTAGGATTTTACTAAGCACACACATATTACTGACGCTCACCGATCTTTTAAAAGGTGTATGACCTAATATAGTTAAAAATTTGATGTAGAGAAATTTTTTCTGTCATTCTTTGCGTCTAACTTATTTAAAACGTTTTTTTTTTTTTTGTGGGCGGGTACGGATTTTTATAAGCGCATCTACTTGTTACGTTTTCATTAATAATATGCCCTTTATACTAACTTTTTGCGCTCTCTTCTCTTACGCGGCTTTTGCGTTTAATTCATTCAATATTTTTATACTTTCTTTTTAATAATCGGCGACAAGCTTAAATATCTGGAATAGGTACAAAATATAAATTAATCTTTTAAAATTTCTATCTCCATTACTTAATAAATTTACTATTTTTTTCGCAGCTGTTTTTAGCTTCTTTAAAAAAAATGACACCACGGAGACATTCGCCGAGTTTTCATCCAGTGATATTTGCATAGAATGGATATAGGAGGAAAAACTCATGTTATCGTACGCTATATACTTCTTAAACTTAACTTTCTAACTTAAACAAAATGTGTGATGCACGCGGACAGAAATATCGGTTTTCTGCATTATTTGGCTGTGTCTCGTTCGTATGGCTTCCCGATAAAAACTAATTTGCACCCTTATTTTTATCTCGCTCGAAATATGACGTCATTCTTCATCGCTCGACTTTGTTTTGTGTACTGTTTGACCTGTTGTTTTGTCACTCATATTTCATTCAAACCTCGGTTTTACACATCTGAATTACCCTGTAAATTTAACCCTTACAAGAATTGTCTTAGTCAATGGGCTATCGAAAATATATATTCTAAAATTCATAATGATCGGTTATAGTGTTTTCGCAAACATCGTTCGTTGACTTTTGTGTTTTCGTTTTTAGATTACTATAATTTCTTGTAAATAGGTAGAAAATATTGCCAATGATGCCATTATACAAATTAAGAAAGAAAAATGGAAAGAAAGATTTGACCTAAAAGAAAACGAATATAGAATTAAAAAGATTAGCAAAAAAAATAAAAAAATAAATAAACAATGAAAAAAAAAAAGAAACAAAGAAAAAGAACTTTAAAATAACAGACGGAATATAGAATGGAAATAAATAAAAATGAGAAAAACAAATAATAAATACATTCCAATTTAAAAACGCCTACAAATCTTCAAACTCTGTTCCATCGCCGGAATGTTATATCCTTTTTCCTGTTTTACAAATACTTTAATGGAATGTGCTCCGATGAACTCGTAGCACTTATGCTTCCTCACCGTACATACTCCCGACTAATTCGGCAAGAAGCAAAATTCTAACTTTTTATTGTTGTTGTTCTAGATGGCTGACGGAACGACAGCATTTCTACTCCGTGGATTAAATAAAGTGTTCTGTTCCAAATTCCGTGAAAATTTCCAAGTTCGGCAGAAAGATTTCCAAGTTCGACAAGATAGAACAAAGAAGGTCTGAGTTTACAATCAGCCAAAATGTCGTGAAAACACACACACACACACACACACACACGCGCGAACACATACACACACACGCGCACACACACACGCGCGCGCGCACACACACACACACACACACACACACACACGCGCGCGCACACACTCAAAGTCATAACAGCAGTCTGAATTATACGTTTTTTCTTTTTTTAATTTTTTCCTTTAATTCATATTATTTCTCTTTCAACTCTTCCCATCGTGTCTATATCATTTCTTTCTTTTTATATTTTCTTTTTCGATTCTGCTTCATACAAGTCTGCTTTTCTATTTGGTTTCTCTTTCTTTTTCACTTTTTCTCTCTTTCTCATTTATTTTCCTTTGCACTTTGTTTCTGTTTGATTTCCCTTTTCCTTCTTCATTTTTCATTTTTATTTCCTCTTTCGTTTCCCCCTTTTCTCTTTTTCACTTTCCGTTTTCTTTTCCGTTTTTTTTGTTTAATGTTTTTCCTTGTTTCTCTCTTTCGCACTTCTTTCTCGGGTTTACCTTTCTCTTTCAATTTATTCTGTACTATTTCCTTGCATTCTAATTTCATTATTTGCTCATCATTTTTTTCTTTACATCACTTTCTTTTAGCGGTCCCTTTCCCCTATTTTGCTTCATACAATTCTATTCCATCGCAATGTTCTGTTTTCTCATTTTATTTCAGAATCCGATCCCAAATGACACAATAAAACAGTAAAAAAAGACAGAATAGTTATTAAGCATGGAAATTATATGTCAGCACGAATCTTCGATAAAGGCAATTTCATTCAACCAATGAAAAAAAAGATTATGAGATGACGTTACACAATCCTTTCAAATTGCCTTACAGTTTTAATCCTTATCAGGTCAATAACAGACTAGTAAAGGGAAACCCACAAATGCGAGATTACAGACGGCGAATTCAACGAAAGTACCATTTAAGTACGACTTGTCATCAAAGACGAGGCAGGTTCAAAATGAATGCACCGAAACCGGTAGAGGGAAAAGAAATACAAAAACGAAAATAGAAAACAAAAAAAGACAAAATAATTTTATTTTCAATGGAAGTATAAAGATCAAATATGGCGGCTATTGGTATTCAAGTATGAGCATTTAGAATTTGCAATGTGGGTCAATTTTTCTTTTAGTGTTTGAGCCTTTTAGTTTTGGAAAAAAAAAACAGTTTATTGCAATATCCTTTCCTACCACTAAAATGTGTAGTTTTTCAGTTTAAAAATAGCCAAACAAAAGAAAAACATTTACTTTTAAACAAATTAACAGCTGCAGGATTTCTGAACCAAACACTTTACTACTGTTTTCATCCCGTGTGCTATTCTCACAAT
>NC_136482.1:32773279-32788279 GCF_053919585.1 Euprymna scolopes
ATATATATACATACATACATACATATATAAACATGCATACATATATATATACATACATGCATATATATACATACATATATATACATATATATACATACATATATATACATATATACATATATACATACATGTATATATATATATATATATATATATATATATATATATATATATATATACATACATCTTCGGTCAGCTAAACTTCTACAACAGCTACTATCAAAACACAACAGCTTCCAGCGATATGTACAAAGGAGACTTCAGCCAGGAACAACGCCGCCTCCACCACCACCACCACCACCACCACAATCAAACGGTAACGATCTGCCGACTTACAGGATCATGAACTCTTCTTAACGTTTCCATATTTATTTGAATTAAATGACACCTTTATGTTTTACTACACACACACACCATTGCGCTATTTATCTCCCTCCCACGACGGGATGATTTGACACAAGGGCCAAAAAGTAGGATTGAAGGGCCAGTGCTTTATAGGAAGAGCACTATGTCCTGAAAAAATGCCTGTTGGCATTCCCCAGTAGGGACGCTTCAAGCGATTATAAATAAACTGACTCCTACTCAAAAGGAGAAGGCAAAGCCTGGAAAGGTGGGACCACTAGAACTCCATAGAACCAAAGCGATACTTCAGTCAACGAGGAACAGGCCATCTCGATAATGGTCTATACTATGATTTAGTGTCGATTTAAGCTTTCCGTATTTGTGTTTGCGTTCCCTGTAGTAATGTGGTCGATCGACAGACTAAACTTTTCATGCAGATTAGTGGACGCATACAAACTAAAACGAACTCTTCGCCATCTTATCATACATCCAAAATAGTAATTGCATATATCAATCTATTTAATTAACATCATAATTTGCAAAGTGACTAGATGTGCCTCTATAATGTAATAAACGAAATAAATGTCCCATCGCTTTTGTTTACAGTTAAACAATTTTTATTTCTTTCGCTCATTTATTAAAGCAAACGACTGGAAAATTTCTAGAACATACAAGTCGCCATTTTGTAAAGATGCCAATTGAATACTAACTATTTATTAGCAATAAAAATTAAAATAAAAACAAACTCTATAACACAATTAGATTTCGTATTATTTAGATTCATTGAATTACTGTTCTCAACTGTAGTGCGATTTTCACAACGTTTCGGTCGATGTAACCTCTGACTTTCTTCAGGTATATCTTGTCGAACTCGGGAATGTTTCTGTCGAACTCGGAAATTTGGACAGAATTTCGAACAGGGCCATTTACTTACTTTACGGAGGTAGCATGCTCTTGTTCCGTCAGCCATGACTGGAGAGAGGTCCTAAGTAATTTGCAATTGTATTTTTCGATCGCCCACACTGATAATTGAACCTTCAGGTCGGAGGTTACATTGACCGAAACGTTGTGAAAATCACACTCAAGATGAGAACAGTAGTCCGATGAATCCAAATAACACAAAGAACGAATCCTCATCTAAAAAATCCGAAACGTCACAATTAGATTCGTTTTCTAATAATGCTATATATTTTTAGAAAAATACAGAATCATCTTACTTTAATTTAATGTATTCTGATGAATCATAGGACTTGTGCCCCCTCAGTATACATACTCCCGAGTATCCCAGCAAGCAACAACATCCCACCCTTTCACTGTTAAAGTCTCTCGATGCCCAAAAGTCTTCTTCTCTAATAGTTTCTCCCCTCATATTGCTGGACTTTGGAATTCTATCCGTGAACCAACCTGCAGATATTTATTGGTGGTATTGTAAACAGACATCTCGCTGCTCAGCCCCCACAGTCCCCTGTTAGACACAAATCCAAATAGTAGCCCCTTACATTCCATGTGGCAATATGTCTTCTTTGAGGCGAAAAAGAGTAAAAAAAAAAAAAAATAGACGGCGTTAAGTAATTTTTTGCAAATAACTCATCCATCAAGATAAATCCTATGACTTTTTTCTCGGATTTTTATTACCATGAAATCATCGCTTAGCAAAGCATAAAGGCCAGTTGAGGATGCGGGTTAATGAATGTCAGGTGGCCGGTAAGATCACAGTTGTGATCGATAAAGGTAGAAATTGGGTAGAAATCGATTATTTAAGAGAACAATTAAATAAGAACTTGTTTACACTAGACTTAAAAACGATTTTGTTATAGTCAACTTGGAAGCAGTACAACGGTATTAAGTTCAAGGAACGGGCAGTTCGAGGAAAGAAACTTTCCTCATAGAACGTACTTTTAGTTTTAGGCACAGATAGAGAGTAAGGGAAATTTTTGAAAGTGGTTGTACCTAGATGAGTGTTTTTTGCGAATGTTTTACAGGAGCCACAGATTAAAGCTCAGTCGAGCACCTGCCATGAAAATTACGATAGAATAGAGAGGGATTCTGAATATGATTCAATCGCAATCTCCATATTGCATCAAACAAGCGAATATATTGAACTTGATATAGATGTAACACTAGACTTTATTTCCAATGTTAGCGTGGATAATATCATTAAATAAACAATTTATTTTCTTCACGGTACTGGGAATAAACAAAGTAAACCAGACAGTGAAAAAATGCGATTAGTTTAATTTCTCTTTCTGTGGTTTTATTTGTTCACCTTCAGCACTGCAAACAAGATAATTAGCATTTGCCTGAAAATTATGTAAATCAAAGCTACAGAAAAATAATTTTTGTGTTACGACATTAAGATTTCTTAATTTTACATGGATAATAACACACTAGCTGAGAGTACACCATTTAAGCTCTTCAGCCTAACATTAACACCTAACATTAATGAGAACTAATACAAAGAAGGCATTGCCAAAGTTGCAGCAAAGAAAGTGGACTCATATGCATAAATACATACACCCAACAGTATCCTATATCTCTATAAAGCTACCGTTCGCCCATGGAAGATTGTTTTCATTTATATGCCGGCGCATTAGCCACTTCTCTCTCTCTCTCTCTATTAAACAGGGTCAAAAACACTTTCCAATTTGATACCAAGCTTCAAGCCCTGTCCCATCACCGCAATATTGCATTCATCCTTGTGTTTATTTTACAAATACTTCAATGAGATGTACTTTGACGAACTCGAAGCACCGGTTGTGTTCCTCCTCGACGTAAGTACTCCCGACTAATCTGACAACTATCAAACCCCCATTTCTTTATTATAGAGGTCTCCCAATGCCTGCGAATATTGTATCATGAAAGTTTCCTCCCTCAAACGGTTAGACTTGGGAATTCCCCCCCCCCCTATACTCTGTTTTCTATACTATACTAACATGCAAACGCTTAAAAGTAATATGAACACTCTATGGTGTCTTTTAGATTTACCCAACTCATATTCATTAATCTGCAGCTATGGGTTCTAATTCACAGTCGTCTTTTACGTCTCAATCATAATTTATCTTGTTTTGGATGAAACAAATTTGGGGAACACTTTCGATGTGTCCTTTAATTTCTTTTTTTTACTTTGTTTATATCGGTTTTTAGAAAACGTGTCTTTTTGCAAGGAAAACAAAAAGAAAATGATAAGTAAACATATTTTTCTTTGCAAGTTTCTTCAATCAATTTAAATGATTCGTCGCATTTTACATTAGTCTCATGCTTTCCATCGGGAATAAAGCACAAACGTTTCTGCGTAGCTTACTTGGCATTCGTAGTTTTAGACTTTATGTGGCTTTAAAAAGTTATGTATCTTTATCTATACTCCTAAAAATGTGTTGCTTTTTTTGTGTGTGTTGATATTCATACTAAAAACCCCCTTTTTATAGTTATTTAAAGAGAAAATACGACTTTGTTAAATATGGGTTGTGGAATTGCATTCATCTGCAAAAAATCTTGTAAATTTTCATATTCTTTTAACCATTCATTTTAATGAATTCCATATAAGTTTTTTGGGTTTCTTATGGGATGATCATCTTTAGTTAACTATTATGTGTAATTATATTCATGCACATATTCTACATGATTTATACTTGCGTAATATTAGCATAAAAAGTTTAAAGTAAACACAAACCTCTTTCTATATATACTTATGTATGCATATATATTTGTTTTAAAACACTGCCTACCAAACTCCTCCTAGAGCTGTTGGTCCACAGACATGAAATTTAATATACACAGAATTCGAACCCATGCGAAACTTCATATTTGGGTTTTAGCAGGGGAAAATCGGTGCAAAAGTATGAAAATTAAAAAATGGAATTTTCCAGATGAAGATCGAACGAAAGCATTACGTATATGCATGCGTAACGTAATAGATATTGGTTCATGTTTTGATTTTTAGCCTTACAGCAAACATATCATCATAGCTCAGGCATAAACGTAAAAGGAAAAATAATCGTAAGCTAAACGTTTTGATTTCGGTTCTCGGTGATGGCGCACGAATCATTTTTTTTTTATTGTTTAATCATTACTAAGTATTGGGTCCAATATAATATAATAATAAATACGAAATCTGCATAAATCAAAATATCATATTTAAGCGTATTTTATGACCCGGCAATGCCAGGCGGCCTGCTAGTATAATTATTTATTCGTAATTACAGTATTCACTCTTAATTAATTAACAGGCCATTATGAATTTTGGAAAATGGCCCTTGCATGTAAGGGGTTCAAATGTAGGCTATATTTAGTTTAATTTATGTTTATGCAAATGGCTAACGAAGCCTTCGTGAGAATTTGGATAACTAAGTCTAAAATAATTCGTAATTGTATTCTTAATATAGACGGAATGAGGTATGAACCTTCAAATTTCAGAAGATTGACACTTAGAGCTGATTATACTTAGCACTTTTATCCGTTGCATCACAGGTCCTGAATTCGACATGATGTACGTGAAGAAATGAGGACGCTACATCGGCTGAAACGTTGTGGGAATAATATCCAAAATGAAAACAGCAGTTCAAAAATCAAAATCATTAAAACTTATGAACTGTTGTGATAACCATGTTAAAACTTTCGGCAATATTCCAAAAAACATGTAAAAATTATAAAGAAAAAGTTAAGCACTCACTAACGTATTCCGCGTTTTACAGTATTTCAATCGTATTTGAATCATTTAATGCCGAAAAAATACCCTTTGTCAAACGTTGTATACAATTTATTGAACATAAGTCAATATTTTACTCATAGTTTTCTTTACTTGTGGGTTCATAACTTCTTGTGGAATTTAATGTGGAAATAACGTCTAACCAGAGATTCGGTAGAATTCGAACTCTGACTCACTGATTACTGAATCCACACGCGATCCTGAGCTAATCAGTCCTATCATGTTAACACCTAGAGATTAGTTAGCTACAGATTATAGACTTTTGCATTTTGTCTGACAATTTTTCCGTTTTGTTTTACATCATTTCAATTATATTTAGGTTATCTAATGCCAAAACACAATGTTTAATATCAAATATTGCTTGCATATAGATCTATAGTTCAATACAGATCCGTATATCATCCATAGTTAGAATACATTTACTAACTCTATTAATGCCCAATTGAAGATTTTGCTACCCATCTCTATGAGCTGGTGCTAACAGATCAGGCTGCCTGGAGATACTAACTTCCTGATCTAAAATGCGCTAAACATTGATGGTTTTGTTTTCATCTTTTTTCTTCATAAAAGTCAATCATGTTCTCCAAATCGAAAAACAACTTTATATTTGGGCGAGAACAGTGCAAACCTTTGCAATATGATATAATGATAAATACGGAATCTGCATTAATTTTCTCTTACAAAGCAGCCAAACCGAACACAATATTTGAAGATATAAAGAATTTGAAATATAAAAAACTGTTACTAAAATGACTGGATTCGGCATTAAATAACGCGAAAAAGGATTATATGCTGTAAAATAAAACACGCAAACCAAACACTTTGAATAAATATTTGAAGATATAAAGAGCATAAGAAATTTTACGAAAACGAACGGAGTCGGCATTCAATAACCCGAAAAGAATAGATATGGCTCAAAACGAAACACCCAAACCAAACCTTTCGCTTTTTTATATTACTGTTTCTTTTTTATACAGGGTGTCCGTAAAGTTACTATACGGTCTTATTGTTTTATTGCATTATATTTGTATTAATAGTTAATATTTATTTTTTTACAGGTTTATTTAATCAAGCATGCCACGAAAGCTAACTTTGGAAAAGCGCAAATTTATTTTGAAGCGATATTGGAAAACAGAAAACGCACAAGATGTAATTCGACTGTATAGTAACTTTACGGACACCCTGTATTACTGTTTCTTACTGGACGTCGTCCTACTTTCAAAGTGTAAGGCTGTGTTTATTTCTTATTGCCTGAAGCGCCTACTCGCAAGACAATCACGTCGCGATCGACAAGTCTATTTTTATGTAGTCAAACTATAGAGACCCTCTTAAGGATCTGTATTCCAACTATAAAATAAGGTCGTGCTTAACTTTCCTGTAGTGGAAGGTAGACAAACAAATCCTGTACGTTAACCTCAAAGTCTTTTTCCACATTAGTTAAAAGTATTGAAAAGCCGCTCGCTTTTTTTTACCGCTCGATTGCTCGTTTAACTCTATGTGGCTGCCACGAACTTTTACACTGATTAATGATGACACAAATGTTAATTGCTTTGATGGTAGGTCAGGTAAAAGCCTTCCTGACGATCAAAGTGTGCAGGATAAAGTGCCCGGACTAATGTCATTGACATATTGGATACACTTTTGTAGACAGAGTGGAGGGGTTTTATTTAAAAGCACTTCTGCATTACATGGGCGGCGCGATTTTTTTGGTGCGTTTCACTAAACTGTCGCCAGAGAGCGCTTCTCGGTCAAAGAACAGGGGACGCATTCCATTCAATTTGTTTATTGATTTTAGAATTAAAGCTATAATATATATATATATATATATATATATATATATATATGCATATATATACATATATACACACACACACACACATATATATATATATATATATATATATATATATATATATATATATATATGTATATATATATAACTTTGTTGATGCTTCAACAGATGCCACTCAATAATTCAAACTATATTTTGTTACAGTGACAATTTTAGCTTAATTCAAAAAAATATTTTGAAAAAACAAAACAAAAAACAAAAACAACAACAACAACAACAAAAATCCAAAAATACTGCAATTCAAAAACTGTTCGATTTAAATTATTAAATTGTTTAGATAAAATCTCACGCTTCTTTAATCAAAAAAATGTTTTATTAAAATTATATTTTCTTATGCAGACTTTTCAATAAATGTTTTTAAATTATATATTGATACATTTTTATACAATAAATGTTTTTAAAATTATATATTGATACATTATGTTTTGGTCCGCTGTGCATTGTCCAGGAGTAATAAATATAAGATTACATTATTACATTTTTACATTATTTTTTCAGCACATTAAAACAAGAGAGAGGAACGACGAAGGAGAGAGAAAAGGTTAAGGATAATAGTGAAAAATAGGGTGAGAAATAAAGAGACGGTTGTACAGAGAAGAAGTAACGGAAGGTGTAATATAAGGTGCTACACGGATTATTTAACTCCCATATAGTTTTATATAACCCGGGAAACACCAGGTAGCCCTGATGCTTATAAATAAAGTTTAAGTATCATAACTTTTTATCCCGAAAAGGAATATGTAAGCGTAAACTCTTTATATGAAATAGATCCAATTCTCTTTCTGATTCTCATAAAGTTGGTTCTTCCTATCATGCTAAACACTTTCTCACAAACACTATCTCTATCACATATAGGGGACCCTACGTTAGAAGCGATTAAGTTAGCTAGGGTGAATTCTAGCAAGGGTCACATTGAGTGCATGATGATAACCCAGATCTGTAAAACAAAAGCATTCACAGAGTTAAATGAAAAATAGGTGACCAGGGAGGAGCAACAAGTATTTCTGAAGGGTGGTCCATTCGGAACTGACATGTAGACAAAACAGGTTCGAACAATGATGAATGACGTGATGTTTTCGAGTTGGGAAAATTAAGCTTTTTAGACCAGTTTATCTCAGTGGAAACCATGCAAACAAAACACGGTCCATGATGTAGAGAACTTAGGATCTCATCCAATGTTCTCTGTCCGTGCACATCACTCATTTCGTTAAGTTAGTAAGTTAATTTTAAGAAATAAATAATGATTATATTAACATTAGTCACTTTCTCCTAAATCTATTTTCTATAAATAAAACCTCGTAGAAAATTCAGCAAACATCTCCTTGTGTGGCACTTTCGAGGGAGCGTCAACTCCCCACATTAATCAACCTTTTGCCAAACGTGTTCTATATTAATGGGGAGATACGCAGATACAAGCAGACGCAGATATCCAAAATATCGGGCCTGCCAACTCAACAGTTTGACACGCCATAGGTGCGAGTCGAGATTATTTATGTAATCAGATTGACAGTTGTTGATAAAATTCAACCAAATCAAAGCAATCAGAATTGAAAACCACAATAACATTCGACTTGCCTTGTTTTAAAATGTATACAGGTTTCTCTCCTACTCTATTTTTCTCTCTCTTTCCCACTTTCCTTCACTCTCTTCCTCTTTCTTTCAACGAAGAAAGAGGAGAATTGTATTGACAAACAGTTGAGCATTGGACGCCGATCAGGTCTTATCGCTGTGCACGACGCACAACAGGTCTGTTTTAATATACTCTTCCCATATAAAAATAAAGTTATATCTTTATATAAAAAATGCCTTTATCCGCTATTTTGTGAAGCGTTCAACTTTCAGAGAAGTGGAAAGCGCGCAAAAGACCAGCATGCATAAACACCGACATGTATATATAAATGTATATATTTATATACCAATGTATAGATAATCTATCTTCTATACTCCTATAAATTCTTTTTTCTTTTGTGCGTATTGATATTCATATTAAAAACCCTCTTTTCTATTTATTTAAAAAGAAAATACAATTTTCTTATATATGGGTTGTGGAATTGCATTCACTAGTAAAAGATCAAGCTAATTTGCATATTCTTTAAGCATTCATTTTAATTAATTCCTTATTAGTTTTTTTTCGGTTTTCTTATGGGATGATCATCTTTAGTTAACTATTACGTGTAATTATATTCATGCAGATATTATACATGATTTATACTTGCATAATATTTGCGTAAAAAGTTTACAGTAAACACAAAATTGTTTCCATATATATTTATGTATACGTATATATTTTTGTTTAATATATAAAAGTGAACGTGTCTGCGTGTCTGTGTCTGTGTGTGTACGTTTTCCTACGCAATAACTCTGTCAATTTTCAGTTTATATACTTGAAATTTGATATACAGGGTACTGAGATTTGGGAAAATTTTGTAATCCGTGTTCGGCCAGAAATTTTACTGTACTGAAATTTGGGAAAATCTGTGATCGGTTTTCGGCCAAAAATTTGGCTGTTAAGGGGTCAACGATTTGACCTTTGAGAACTCTACCAAACTCCTCCGCCAATTTTGGGTCTAAACACTTGTAATGTTAGATATAGGTTCCTTGGACATGGATCTAACTTAATAACTTGGTCTGAGCCCAAAACAATGAATGTTAAGAGGTCATAATAGCGGTCAAAGTAAAAAAAAAAAAAACCGTCTACAGACTCAAATTTCGACATACAGAATACTGAGATTTGAGAAAATCTGTCTGTCTGTCTGTCTGTGTACACTTCCCTACCAAATAACTCTGTCAATTTTCGGTCTACAGACTCGAGATTTGAAATAAGGGGTACTGAGATTTGGGAAAATCTTTTTAATCCGTTTTCGGCCAGAAATTTGGCTATTAAGGAGTCAAAGTTCAACGATTTGACCTTTGAGAACTCTACCAAACTCCTCCGCCAATTTTGGGTCTAAACACTTGAAATTTAAGATATAGGTTCCTTGGACATGGATATAACTTAATAACTTGATTTGAACCCCAAACAATAAATGTTAAAGGGTCAAAGGTAAAAAAAAAATAACATCTGCTGTCTCTACCAATTTATTCAGACAATTTCTGGTCTAAACTTTTAAAATTTTACATAAAGAGTATTCAGAGATAGGGCAAGCTTTTTAATCGGTTTGGGTCGAAAATTTTTAGTTACCAATATATAAATGTATGTATGTATGTATGTATGTATGTATGTATGTTTGCATGCCTGCCTAAAACATTCGACAGAGCCGACGGATTTTTACAAGATCAGTATCATTTTGAAGTACGACCTTTCAGACGCCAAATATCGAAAAATTGGTTAAAACATTAATATCTTCACATTAAACTGGGCACTTTTCTACAAGGGGATCGCTTTTTTCGCCGACATTTTCGAAAGTCATCCTCTCCTTTCGATTGTCTAGCCTTAATTTAAACGTACGTCACTTCCGGTTTAGCGGTGGTCGTAACAGCAAATACGTCAGGTTTTTTCCCCGTTCTTTTCATCCTTTGCGGTACGGTTCGAGCCTGCCTTCCTACTACCACTTTTTTTTTTTTTTGCTCAACACACACCTCCAAACACCCGGGAAAAGCCGGGCTGAAATGCTAGTGTATATGTAAAGACCATGTATGAAGTATTGTTGTCGTATTTGAGCTGGTGAAATTTGAGAATTCTTGATAAGGTGTAAAAAGGTATTTGTAATTTAATTGGATTCCACTCTTCTCTCCACCCCTCCTCCTCCTCCTCCTCTCTCTCTCTCTCTCACACTCTCTCTCTCGCGTGCGCAAATGTGATGTTGTCTCAGCCTTTTCTATAAATACTATTTTGGCATGTCTTTTAGAACTGTCTAATCTATTCCCTGCTTCCTTTGTTCCAGCTGGTTTGACTCGTTCGTCCAATAGTAGCCATCAGTTCAGTGTTTTAATATCTCATTGTAATACAGCTTTCTATGTTATTAGCTTCTTTTCAAGAAACTCAGACTTGTGGGGCTTTCTTCTTTCTTACTGTTTTCCTCCTGCTTATTGTCTTATTTTTTTTTCAAAACTAAAGTCAATAGGCATCTCCTGTCTTTGCGATAATCATTTTGTTAGATCCTTACATCAAGTGGCTTCATGCCATGCTTGGAACAATTTTCATAGAATATTACATTGACACTCTGGTTCTAGTATGTTTATTCTGGTCAGTACCATATGGGCGACAGTTTGGGAATACCAGTTGCACTATGTATGAGGACAGTGGAATATCCCTGCACAAACAACAAACAAAATATTAACGCACGTAGAAACGGAAAAGAAAGGTTATTCTCTGTATAATTCCAATTGTTTTCAGCTCTGTGCTAATGACGCAGTATTGCACCCCGGTGTTATTTTACAATTACTTAAATTGAATGTGTTCCAATGAACTTGCTGCACTAATGCACCCTCGACACAAACACCCCTGACAATCCCGACAATCAGTCAAATCACACGCCTTTACTCTAAAGGTTCCAGATGTCCAAAGACTTTCTACGTAATTTATTTTTCTTGAACTGCATGCTTTTAAAATTCCATTCCAGAACCATGTTTCTCTGACTGTACCAACATGCAAAGATTTAAATGTAATATGAACAAAGTTTTCGCTACTCAACTTCCTACTTATGCTACCCTGATAAATCTGACCCCTCATTCACATTGACTCCTTTTATCTGAGAGGTATTTTCTTTGTGGTAACTAAAAGTAAGCAACATATTAAGCGGATTAAGATGCATGCAATGAAAAATAAAGTGCCCTAATTTTAAAAAAAAATATGACTTACCTCCTCCATTTTTGTAGCAAAGATATGGAAATCTCCAAACGTTGGCCAAGTCCACGGCAAATCCAATCACGGAAAGAAGAAAGTCAATTTTCTTTCCCCACGTCTCTCTTTCTTCTTCTTCTTCGTACTCAACGACCTCCTTGTTATTCTTTCTAGGACCATTCTTGTTGTCCACAGCCTTGCCTGAAACACAACAAAACAAATAAAACTTTTAAAAATATGTTAATACGCATAGCTGATACCATATACTCACACACATGTATTTATTAGTAGATCAAACGTTATGTATATACACATGTTTCAGGATATCTATCACTCTTCAATGTGGCCAGCTTTGGCAAGATTCGAACCCACAAACCTATGGTGCACGTCGATAAGGTTTATCTATGAATAAATATATTCGTTCGTCTGTGGGGCGACGTAATGCAAACAATGCGTGTAAGGTAGGTAACTCTCTTATCACTTAGGAAGTGCATCACCATAAGATGGCGTTTATAAGCTGTCAGCATCGCAAAAAAACGACAAATAATAACACACATGCACACACACATACACACACACGCACACACACATATTTATAAATATATATAAATAAAAGATGACAAATAACGTTATATAGAAATTTACTAAATCATCCGGAGGGAAGAGGAGAAAAAAAAGAAAGAGCTTTTGCGGTCATGGCATTTCGAAGCTAAATGCTTCTTATCAGAAGGAGATGTGCCAGAATTATCTATATATATAAAAGCGAAAATGTGTGTGTATGTATGTATGTATGTTCGCTTTTTGTGTATGTCCGCAAAAGGCTTTCTTCGCCGTGATTCTCGGTCGGCTCGCTCCTTCTTAAAAATCTATATCGTGTCTAAATCATAATAACTACGACTTAACAACGGGGATCGCGTGTGTATTTAATTTGCCCGACTTTTACCAGCTCGCCGCGTCTTCGAAAAGCGAATGATTTGGCTAGCAGCGCAAAACTAGGCCAGACATCACGCCACTTCCTCCCACCTGTTTATTTCGCTTTATAAACCTTCATTTAACGCGCTTATCAGTTCCTCTCCCCTCATGGCCGGGATGGTTAGGAGTCTGGCTTTTTTCCCTTTCGTTTCCACTTTCGCGTCAAGGCTTCGGGGTTCAATCCTACTTTCCTACTAAAACTTTTTTATCTTTTACCCGGCCAACATTTTTTTTAACACACACACCTCCAAACACCCGGGTAACGCCGGGTACCCCCCCGATAGTACAAATATAAAGATAAAAATAAAACCTGACTTAATAAGATTTAGATTATAAATGTTATATATATATATATATATATATATATATATATATATATATATATATTAATACTTGCTTGCTTTCCATCTTTGTAGCTACTTAAAAATAAACTGTGATCGCCAACAGCAGCAATCAGTCTGTCTGCATGTAGCCACCTATATACATGCAGACAGAGAGATGGGGAGGTGGCAGGAGTGAGGTGAAATAAATACCGCGTTAAATGCATACAAACTGAATAGAGAAGCAATTCTCACGTGTTGATTCATACAGAAATGAGAAATTATTCCTTTGGTAACTTTACTTAAAAGTAATTAAAATATGGTTTGCATAAGTATGTGAATAGTACGAAAAAAATAAGTATTACACGCACATATTTCCCGTCATGGCAACTGAAGCTAGAATGCATAGTATAGTTACATTACAAGATCCGAATGTGTATTTTCTATGCAGAACTGCTCCTCCACCGGTACATTTTTTTACAGATCCGTTTCTTTATGCAGAAACAACCAATTATTATATCAATACCGGTTCTCTTTGTTCAGATAGTCCTCTGAAAAATTAGTAGTTCTTTGCGTAGACAGAAAAAAATGCATGACAATATAATGTCGCAAGAGAAAAAAAAAAGAAATTTCATAGAAGACCCAAACATCGTGTGCTTGTTTGAGCAGTCATCTTAGTTCATATTGTAAAGTTAGATAGGTTTTATTCAATGTTTGAGTTAAAGTGTTTCGGAAATACTTTAATTCTACAAAGCGATTATTTACTATAATTATTATTACTATTAATTTATTTATTTAATATTTATTTTCTGTTATTTGCTAACTAGAGTTATATTTAAAAAGGGTTTATATCTGTTGAAAATACGAAACTTATTCTTTATATTTTATAAATTGTTTGTATCCTATATGGTTAGATTATTTGAGAATTTACTAATATTAATAAGGTATATATATATATATATATATATATATATATATTTAAAGCACAAATGTATATCAAATAAATCAATATACTTTAATTAATATTATAGATACTGCAGTAGCAATTATTTCGTATATAACAGAACAAGTCAAATGAGGAAATTGGAAATTTTAACAGCTTTTTGTTTTAGATATATTTGTATTTCTTACAAATGTATTTATACATATACATTCCGCTTGTACAAACGTATTCATACATACACACACATACACACATGTATATATATATATATATATATATATATATATATATATATATATATTAAATTAAATACTTGCGAAATTCATGGAAATTACTTATAAATTAGTTCCTTGTGTTTCTAATTAATACTATTTGTGATTTCAGTTAGATTATGATTCAACTTATATTTATTTCAATATGTATAAAGCATTGGTTATTTTTAAATAATATCTTATAAATTTCTATCAGGTACTTGAAAATAGGGGGCTCATATATTTTCTATTATATTTGCATGATTCTAGGAGATCCTATTTCTTGTCATTTACTCCCATTGCAACTTATATTTATTTATTTTTTTGATTATTTATTTATTTTATTTATACATTTTCCTGAAAGTTACTAAATACTGATTATTATTTTAATTTTTCTAGTTGGGTTTAAGGCGGGATAATAAAAATTTATTTCCATGCAAACAGTATTGTACGAGTTCTTTCCGTTTATTTAATAAATCTCCTAAAATACTACTCTATGATAAACTTCCAGGGTGAAAAAGTTTCAGTGCCCAGATTTATTGAGTGTATATTTTCCAATATTGAAATTTTTAATTTATATTCTATGATTTTTCTATGTAGCTCTCTTACCCATTTAGTTTAAGATGTTGATTTTTTATTAGTAATGTCCCCATTTTTGTATTAAAAAAAATGCTAAATTTGGCAGACCGTAAAATCTATATACGTAATAGTTCTACTCCTTTCAATAACTTCACATTATATACAATATTACAAAGAAGGCAAGGTACATTCATTTTTTTCTACACAGAATTTTATTTTCAGTAATCTGGCTGTTATCTTGTCCACTTTTTTT